>NW_016167564.1:0-21214 GCF_001687245.7 Rhagoletis zephyria
AGTTTTTCAGGCATATAGGCTGTGCGAGTTGACCTTAATTTCAGGATGTCTCATACCACAGGCCAATTTCCTCAAGATAAGCCGGACAGTATGAAAAGATGAACCAATTGTGTGCGCTGCCCGACAAAATGATCAAATGCATTATTCATTAATGTCTAACCGATAGTCCAAAATCAATTGCTCCTACAATTAGCCAAACATAAAAATTTGCATAATAACCGGAAACCTGTTTCTAAACAAAAAAAAAGGAAAATAAACACAGCGAACCAAAGTAAGTTAATCGACATATTCTAGACCGCGCCGCCGCATCAAATTGCAAAAAAAAAAATCCGAAATGCAATTTTCAATTGGAATTTGCACACAGGACTCGGCTCAATTTTCATAAAATTCTACTTAAAACTGTCAAAAACTGATTGATAGTTCGTTCGTACAGACCAGTCTTGGCTATTGAAATTGTCCCGCCGTCGAACTCACTAACAACGCGGCCAGACAAATGAATAAACACAGCATGGAGTAGATGGGTTTTTGACGGACACTTGAATGGCCCGAAATGAAAGGATGAAATGAATGAGCGAAAAAAAATCAATGCTCTCGTACTTGTTTGTAGGTGTCTGAATGCCGGCTAGTCTGGTTGTTAGTTGGTATGAATTACTTATGAACTGACTACCCGTTGAATAGGAATACACTCACAAACAGACTGAAAGAAGAAGACGCATAAAAAATGGTATGAATGTAATGTGTGTGTATTTTCGGCGGAGTATAAAGCAATTTGTAGTGGATAGTAGCGCAAAAAGAAATTACATATTCAAACATTCATAACATTGTGAGCGATCGTATTGAAATGCATTTTGTATGCTTTAAATATGGAATAAAAATAACTAAAAAAAATAAGACATGCTAAGTTCTAATACCTACACGTAACAGAGTGCGCGATAAAGGCTGTCGATAGATGTGATAACTGCTACTCTATGTTAATTTCGAACGGTCTAAGCCTTAAGCATAGCAGTCATGGCAATTTTTTCATTATCGCTCGTTTATAATCTTCAGCGGATACTGCTGTTGAGAAGTCCTTGCGTTAAAGTATTTCTATATATTTATCCAGAAAAGGTAATTAGTATCCTTTTACTGATTTACGTGGACTTGAGTGGACTATATCTTATATAAATATTTTTTAAGCTTTCATAGTTAAAGTCCTATCTGCTTTTGCAAAGTGAATCCTTTCCAATGCTGGGATGTGCTAAGAGGATACTTAAACAACTGACTTTACTCGACCACCGGAGGTTGCCACTCGTGACCATCCTTACTGTATATATTCATACATTATATATACATTAGACTGCATCACTCACCATACAAAAAAAAATTTAAAATTTTACTGTGTTTCCATTGGAATTATAAAATCTATTATATTTTTAGACTTCCACCAAAATATTTCGGAAAAATATTAAGCTTTACGTGAGCTGGACCAATTTGAAAATACCTCCAAAAATGGAGTTTTTTATGAATAAAAATAGTCTCTTGTAGTATATATGCATATGGTTTAATTAGACATAAATCGTTATCTTAACATTACCGAATTTTAAACGACCCTTTATCTACTAGCTTAGTTAGTAGTTACATCAACGAACATCATTAGATACAAAGCATGCATACATGGAAAAGTTAGAAAGGCCATAAAAGTGTTGATCATTACAACTCTTATTACAGACACATCATTTCATTGCCGCTTTCCAAATTCAAATCAGAACGAAGTTAAATTAACTCACCATCAGCTCAGCTTAGCTCAGCTCAGATTAACATCGACAGACATCATTAGCATTGTCGATGACTCAGGTGCAGGCTGTCCGAGGGGGGGGCGCGCCGCGTCATTGCGAACACATTCTTAGTTGACTCGACGATTTTAATGCACTCACACATCAATCATTCGGTCAGTTTATTCGCTTATCCGTTCACAGCTAATCCGCTCACAGCTGGTCGAAGACCTACCTGGATTTGAATGGTTTTATAAGTACGAGTATATGTATGTGTATGTATGTACAGCTGCATTTGCATTTTATGTCGCTTTAAATGAGGTTCACTTCATCGTAGACTGTTAAATTCGATTTAGGATTTTTTAATTTACCTCCTTAATTGCATTGATTTACGAGGCGGTCATTTGACGTTCACTCCAACAGCAATCCCAGTCAATCCGCCAGTTCAGGCAGTTGGTGTTAGATTTACACTCTACGCACACTTACATAGTTAGTTGGCTATATGGCACACTTATGTACATACATATGTATGAATGTATAAGATACTTGACCGCTTTTCGATTAAGTATTGCCTACGTAGTTTCAAACAACTAGTAAAGTGACCACCACTGCCAATCACTCACTCACTCACTCGCAGACGTCGCCCAAATGTCGCATTCACCTACATATGTATGTATTTTTGTATTAATCAATTCTGGTGCTCATTTATCACCAGTGTGTTTTTTGATTTTTAGGGTTACACAAGCAAAGAAAACGGATCGAAATAAACCGATGTGTATAAAAAATATGTGTACGAGGGTCGCTAAAAAGTCCTTAGAATGCCGAAGAAGAAACAAACGTTGGCGTCTTACACACTTACTTACACCAAACCCGATTGGTGAAGCTTTTGCCCGCCAAAAAAAAACCGGTACCTCTAGTTAGTGATAGAACTATACGAGGACCGTATAGAGATTATCGTTACTTTTCATGAGTACTGAGTAGTATTTTTTGACAAGTACCGAGCAAGTATCTTGAATACTAAAAAGTGTCGTGCGTTCATCAAAAAATTTCGTTCATTGAAAAATGTCTAAAAATTACTCAATAAACATTTTGGTGAACATTCGAAATCTTTCTTCGATGTCCAATATGAATGTCTTAAAAATGAACATAACACTCATCTAATTCAGTATTAAGTGAGGGAGGGGTCTAATTAATTTTTTGTAGTCATTTTCGGTTTCAGCGGTCGAAAAAAACATACGAATACGCATACATCTCAACTTTGTGTGAAAAATGAAATTTGTTGTAAGTGGGTGGTAGCGGGAGAATGTTCCGTTGACGTTATTTTTGTGGTCATATTCGTTTTCAGCGACCCCAAAAACCTATAAATAATGGGAACAATAATGGTTCAAACAATTTTTTTTTTGTTTTTGTGTTCCCCTGTGTAATTAGTATAAAACTGCTGTCGGATTTTCCACCTAAAAGTATCCAATACCTACTTTAAGGAGTTTGGTATGTTCACGAAAGTTTAGGCCTGAGACGTTCTAAACAACTTTGTCAAAGAAATTTTGGCAAAAAGCCAACCAGATTAACGTTAGAAACTATAAAATTGAGTATAACAGCTGCAAAATTTCCATTGGAAATATTGAATGTATGATAGATGCGTGAGTGCCTGGTGCCGTCTCAATTTCACTAAATTTCGACGATCTTTCGGTATCGTCCTGCGCATAGCGTTGATGTTTTGTGGGTGCGCACCGACCTTGATGGTGTTTTATCATCTGAAGTCGAACACACTGTTGTTGTTGTGTTAATCTGCGTCGAACTTTTACGATACAAAGTTCAGATCGACTGCGAAAGACATTGGTGTTGCGAAAAACGTATTTAGTAACCCTCGTACATATTTATATAGACCCATTTGTATGTTTGCCTGCGCTGGATTGTTTGATTCATGTGTCAACATTAGCGCACTTTCGGTTCAGTGGTCATCTATGTTTGTAAGCGCATACGTCTTTTTCCTCTGACCACTGTGCTTGGCAGTATTTTTTGTAACAAATGTCATCACATTAGTTTTCGATCAAAAGATTGTTGTGTCGCCTGTGTGGAATAAAATTCTTATTTTCCTTGCGAGCAAATATAAAACAAATAACTACTTGGTGGGGCAAGTTAACATATTTGATGGCAGGTCAAGCATTTGAGGATTAATTTCAGTCATCAAATCATCTCATTTTTATTTACATGATTTTAAGCATTCTCCAAGTAATCGACAGATGGCTTAGCTCTCGTTTGTGCTTAGATAAGAGCAGTTGCGTTGACAACATTAATTTAGCAAAGAACTTTTATACTTTATCGAGTTATAAGGACAAGAGTTTGTTGGAACCTGCCGTAGCTTATATCGCAGTGGGTTGTAAGGTTGTGGAATAGCAGTACAGGGATCGGAGGGGCGCCATGGGCTTAGGGCGGGTCCAAATGCCTGGTTTTTCAATGGCCGTAAATATTTCGGTGGCGTGTAACAAGGAGATTAAGTGTTCCCACTGTAGTAGGCGATAAAGCGTGACTGCCAGGTATGCAGTCGTGATTAGGGTATGGAGTCTAGTCCATGCGGAGATGATCGGCGAACCCACAACCCTTTCAGGTCGAATGCAAAGTTGGATACGAAGATGGGCCTGAGGTCGAGTAAATAAGCCAAAAACATAAATTAGACTCCTCAGGTGGCAGGCAGTGAGGCAAATTAGCACGAAGGGAATACTTTTTTGAAAGTAACTTTGAAAGTTGGAGGTCACATTGCAGTGTTCGGTTCGAAGGGCAAGTCAGTCCTCTTGGAATATTTCGTGTTTCAGGGTTTACTTAAGAGGGCAATACTTGGTATCGGGTTTTGGACCAAGTCGAGAATTTGTTTGATTAGAAAAGGAGGAGATAGTCGATGGCTGAGCTCTGCCGGATCAGCTAGTTGTCTGCGCGCTAAAGGCTTTGTCTGAAGGGCTAAGGTAAGCTTAACTTAAACCATAAATATTGCTAAAAATTATAGTTCTGGTTTGATCAGGAGAAGTGATCCCTTGGTATCACAATGGGTCGAAATCAAGAATCCAAGTTTGACGATTGGTCTCCTTTAGCTACCCTGATCCAGAGAAACATCTTTTTGTTGGGTGTCACCTCTAATAAATTATATATTTTGCCAGCTTAAAGAGCATACAGTTCTCGGAAATATCACTATAACAGCCAAGCATTTCAGGTGTGGCCTGGCACCTAAATATTCATTTTGCGTGATAAAATTTATTGGACCTTAGTTCCATGCATTTTATTCTCCCTGCCAATTTCTTCAGAGACATGCGTAGAAATGATCTACTGTGTTTGCACACCCCTGGAGTGATCATATATTGAATTGGAGCTGTTCCAAGGTGAGGTGGAATTTACTGCAGAGCTAAGACTTTTTTGTAACGAAAATAATTAAAAACCTCAGCAGATATTTATCTAAGGTGACAGGTCTATAATGTGTTTAGTGCGTTTTTTTAGCTTAAGATCCGGTTTGCCACACATATATACTACTTTCTATACCTTCAACTTTGTCTCAGCCTTGTGGTATGGAAAGTTTCCAACTAAAACAAACAAAATAATTTTTGAAATCTGTTACATCAGACTTAGCGCATTGCTTGATTTCCTTCCATTCTTACCCGATAAGCACCTATCGGAGCGGACTTTTTTTATATTTTTTTTTTATTTTTATTGCTATTGTTGCCTTGCATTGTGGCATTTTGATTAATACACCATTATGAACAGACTAATGAGGAACCTTCAACGGTCTTCATTGCCCGTGTCAACTGGTTGAGCTGCATACAACCTTCAAGTTATTGTTGAGTTTCGCATAATAAATTAAAAATCAGCAATAAGATCTGGTTTCGGCAACTTTTGTGTCATTACCGAAATATCGTTTATCGCATTCTTTGAAGTGAGTCGCAATCAACCGCAGTGGCAGGGGCAACGCAAACCAACCAGCGAACTAACTAACTAACCAACCAAGCAGTGAAGTAAGCCCGGAGGTTCGGCAGTCGCCAGGAATGGGAAGATGACAGTCCGCCGGGTAGGTTTGTGAAGTCAGTAGCGTGGTAAGTGTGTGCTTTGGGGCGGCAGAATGGTAGTGAAGCGATCGGCGAGTGTTCGCGGCAGCCGCATCACATTCAAGCATCCGAATGGAATTTTGATTAGGACTACAACATGCCCACTGAATTTTTGTTAAACGCGCGTCGGATTTTGAAAAATGTGTGTATCCTCCTGCGACCGTTGCCAATGTACTACTTGGCTCCCTGACTTTGAGTTGGGATGGCTTTGCAAACGCTTTTAGCGCATAAAGCGGTAGCTTACGCCATTTCATTTCCTTGCTGGTTCTCGCATAACTGCACATACACACACGACTCGTAGTCGATCGCATTGCGCCAATGTGCGTAAATCTTCGTCAACGCAAACGTTTTCGCTTTTTAATAAGTTTGTAGTAGTGGCGACAAAGGAGCTGCTGCGCGACGAGAGTCGGTCGGTCGGTCGGTCGGTCGCTTGCGCATACTATGTGGATTGTGCCAACAGGCGATTTTAAATATTCCAACAATTTTCGTCCAATTAAGGTGTTTTGTGACGAACGGGGAACGCACTTTTGGTATGAGTGCACAGTGTGTGCCTACTACTATCTGCACCGCGGTGGCTAGTCCATATCAGGCGCTGCCAAACCACGCAGATAAGCTCCATACTTGGTACGTTCTTGCTGTGCTGGGAACTTCTCTCTGAGCGTCGGTTGTTGCATTTGCTGCCTGATTGTCCGTAGTCCGGGGCTGCCTGTGTGCGCATGCGCCATGGTATTAGCTACTGTTTTTTCTGCTTATCCGGAATTTATTTTTTATTTTACGTGTTTTTTTTTACACACATGCATACGCACATATTCCTTAGCTAGAGAATTTATCACTAATTAAGCTGATTTTCGGTGATATTTCTGTTGTTTCTTTAATCATTAAACATATTTTTTTTTATTTGATCTTTTTTTTATTTGCAGAGGGACATCTCATTAATACGAACTGCTCGCAGGGGCACTTTCAGGAGGCTTTATGTTGCAAAATGTCCGCCGAATTGGATGTCTTCCTGGCCAGCGGCAAGAAGTAAGTTTGAAATACTTTATGTTTTGTTAATGAAGAAACTATGTACCTAGTCTTATGTTGTGAAATGGTATTATTCATTTTGGTACATTCACGGAGAATTTTAGAAATATGTAGCAAGTAAAATGCTGTGAGCTATCGACATCGTTTATAAGATATAGATTTCCCAACTAGAAGCTAATTTGGGCCGTTTTCTCAACTAGGCTTTAAATTATATCTGCCTTTTCTTCTCGAAAAATAATAAATTTTAAAACCTACTTGAGAAAATCTATGGAAAGCACTACGTGCAACTGAAAAATCTAAGAATGTAGACAGAATTAGACAGCCCCAGAATACAAATTTTTTCGAAATGGATAAAATCAAAACAATATTTTATATGTACAGGGTTTAACCCTTAACGTGCCATGCTGGTGTGGTCCACATTGCTTATCAAGCTGGGGTCTTCTGAAGACTACATCTTTATTTTTAGTTTTTTAATTTTTTTGCGTTAGATAATTTTTAAAATAAAAGTTTTGGGAGTTTGGAGATATACTTCAATAATCTGATAATATTTTATTGGAAATAAATTTTTATTCAGTTTAACAGTATAAATTTAAATTCGTATACCCTTGCGATCAATCAAATAAGCAAGCGATCATTTGATCAGTTTTAATTATTTTTTAAGCTGTTTTTTCATAGAACCAATCTAATAGTTCATTTCCACCAAACCTTAACTGCAATTTACGCCTATTGGAAAAAAGAGAAGGTGGTAATTGGTCATAATAACTACAAGCAAATGTAGGTAAAAGAGCAAAAAGTAAGAAATCCATTTTTCTGATCGCTCCATGTCAAATTTCTTGGAACTTATCTGAGCTCTTAACAACAGTTAAGCATTTGGTGGAAATGGACTGTAAGACACATACATATAAAAATCAAATTTAAGTTGTTTGTTGCACAACTACTAACTGGTATTTTCTGAATTTTGTTGAGGTATATGCTACCAGAACGAGGAAGAATTTTTGGGAACAGTTTTCCACTTTGACGGGCTAATAAAATTGTTCGGTCGTGAATGGGTTAATAAGTGTGTTTCCTTTGAATTTGAAGCCCTCCTTAATTTTGCACAAAAAATGATTAATTGACTTATTCCGCATGGCAAAGATATCAGTTTTCCATTTTTTTTTTTGTACAAAAAAACAAAAAAAGCTATATTAATCCTAAATATTTGTATTTGTAATTTTTTCGAAATTCGCGTTTTTGCTACTTTCGTTAGTTGCTCTAGAGTCCAGATTTAGCGAAACGTTTCTGTATTCTAGAACAAATTCCTATAACCGAAAAAACTGCATTTGCAAATAAATTTTTTTGGTAAAAATTTTTTACCCACATACAAATTTTTTATTCAATTTCCTGCAAAAGAGTTCCATTAACCACCATAAATTTTTCAGCTAAGCCCAACTAATGCTTTAAAGCCAAATCAACGCGAACTAAATAGATTTTTTCGCCTTTATCCTTTTGTTTGTTACGCTCGAGTGCAAACAAAAGCCGGATAAATATTACAGCAGTAGCAGCAGCAGTAGCCTCCCAGCAATTTCGCAGCTGCTAAGCTATTGTGTTAAGCCATGGCCAACATCAACGCTATGCGCCAAAGGGTCTCTCGCCCCACTCGCAACTGTTGCGGCAGCGGCAGCGGCAGCGGCCTACCTAGACAATACAGATGCAACCGCAACAACAAAAACAGCCACAACAACAAGTTTTGTGTGCAACATTGCGGCTAAACTGTTGACCGCATCTGCATATAAAATTACCATCACCAACAGCAGCAACAACAAAAGCAACAGCAGCAGCAACAACGTATACAAAGCCTATGAATAGATAAAGTGGCTCCAGCATCGATTGGGCCTGCAACAGCAGCGGCGTCTATAGCAGGCAATGAAGCTAGAGCAGTCGGCACAGCTGCATTGAGGAGAGCAACAACCGACACTGACGGTGTTGGAGCGGCATTGATGCAGGGCAGGGCAGGGCAGGGCAGGGCAGCGCAGTGTGGCTGTGAAGCAGTGCATTGCAGCTGGGGAGCTAGTGTTGCCAGTGCAGCCATTGGCATTGCCGTGCTTGTTGCATGCAACACATGAGTACAAAATGGGATTGTAATGGAGGTAGGACGTATGTAGATATGTAATTATGTTTGTCTGCTAGTGTGTGTAGGTTCATCGGCCTTTCATTGTTGGCGGTGGCTGTGGTGGTGATTTGCATTTGATCGATCGCATAATTACTGAGCTTAAGAGCTACAAGCACACATGGACGCTAATACACAATCACACTGGCATACATAAGTACATGCCAATATGCATATAAAGGTACTTACGTGCGCTTGTTCGCACATTTGTGACATGTTGCAAGTTCGCATTTGAGTTGCTTGTGACATGTGTCGCAAGTCAAAGTGCATGCGATTGCGCGTGAAGGCGGTGTTGGTTACTTCTGCCCATATGAGATTTTTCACCCTCTCTAATGCTAGCAAAGCATATGCAGCAGACCTACTCCCACACACACACGCATTTGACATTTGTATTAGTTGTAACGAACTCGCTATTCAATTTTTACGCTCGTATATTTATGCTGTAGCCTACTTAAGACCAATTGACGCTTCTGCACATTTGCGTTTACACAAAAGCTGGATTATAGTATGTTAGTTGTTGTTGCTGGTGTTGCACTAAATAGTTGCAGGGGTTGTTAAAAAGCTAGACTGCATAAACTCTCTTGTAATCAAGTGAAAAATGAATGGCTCACCACCTTCATTGCCTTCACTGCCTCCATAGCTGCTGCCATGGCCTTCGTCGCCTAACTAGTCGCTATCGTCATCATTAACTTGGTAGTCAGTCAGCTTTGGCACCACCATTGCATGGCATCCCATTGAAGTGTTGCTTCCCATTGGAAATGTGTGCTAGAATGTGTTTTGAAAAACGACGTATGCATTTGACTAATGAATTTGATGGCAAAATTATTGCAGTTGCCAACTTTAACGAGCCGAAAGGCAATTGGCACTGTGATTACCAGAAATGATTCGGTGGAATTTTAAATGTAGCATTTTCTTCTCTAGCTTGACAAGCGATCTATTGAATCATCGTAGGTAGCATCAGGTGCCTGCTTAGGTGATTATATACATACAGCTCTTGGAAGTATATTCACATCTCTACATATACGCTTGTTTGCTTGCTCTAAAAGGATCGTACATACATCAAGCGCGCTATCTAGTTAACGACTGACATTGCAATTTTATTGTTTGCTTTGATTCAGAGTTTGATCAGCTATGGCTATTGAATGCAATTGAAGGAAGTGAATAAATTCGATTTTAACAATTCGTTTGGTGCTTAATCAGTATTTCTTAAGTCGTTTGTGATTGTGATGATGAATTTAATGGGAAAATGATTTGTGTATTTATGTGTGGATTTAAGGGAATATGTAGCGATCAAGGGCATAGTTCCAATTATAGTAAGTGCAACTTCGAAGAGATCTCCTTGCATCCTGTAAGAAAGTAGACCATACGAAGATAATAACTGAATATTTAAACTACTATCTAATATCTTTAAAGCAGGGACCGTAACAGCCACAACTTTTATTTAACAAAATCGCTCTTTAACAATTATTTTTTGACTTTTATTTAATTACTCCTTAAATAACTGTTATTTCTAAGTTTTGTTTAATAAATCCAAAATAACAATTATTTTTGATTTTTATCTAAATAATCTGCAAATAACAGTTATTTGTGATTTTTAAATAATATGTCTTAGATAACAGTTATCGAAGGCCTTTGTTTATAAAAGTCATACATAAAAAGCAGTCACTGAACTTTATTTTTTAAATCATACTTATAAAAGTCATTTGCATACGTCGTCGTAAATGTTTGTTTCCCAACAGCTTCTTAACTGCGAAAAATTTTAATGACTTTTATACGCATGATTTAAAAAATAAAAGTCGGTGACTGATTTATATTGATAACTTTTAAAAGTAACAGTCACTAAATAAAAATCTTTAATAACTGTTATCTAAGACATATAATATGAGACCAAAAAATAATTGTTATTTTGGGTTGATAATATAAAAACAAAAATATTTTTTTTTTATTTTGCATATAATTGCAAATAAAAATTTATTCTCAAATTTTAGTCTTGGTGAAAAAAGAAATCGATTGGTATGTACCACTTAGTTGTAGAACATTTCCTTCATAGTGAATTTTTGCATGACAATTTTCATCAATAACTGTTATGTTCGGTCCCTGCTTTAAAGAGAACTATGCTGATCTAGTTGCCGATATGATTATGTCATTTACACTAAAACCCAATTCAGCTCCACGTTACTGCGACAAATGTGGGATTCTAGAGCCACAGAGAGAGGAGTTGACACGAAATCACTTTATTGGCTCCTAAGATATCAATATTTAGGTATACATTTAGCAAATTGTTTTACTATAAATATAAAAAAGTAAAGAGGTTGCCTGTATAATCCTCACACTTTGACTCCTTAATGAATCGAAGAAAACAAGTGGGCTATAGACAAAATAACTGATTTTGGTTAGTGTTTCCGCCTTCTCACCATCGTTGAATCGGATGTTAAGTCTCCGTTGTGTTGAAGTTAATGATATTTTATGTCGATAAAATTCATCTTGAAAACAAAACTCGGTTAGGCCGAGGTAGGACTCAGTCGAGCACAGAGTTCGTATACAAAAATGTCTTCCGTGTTCTGTCTGTGGTCGCTCTTTCCTCTTCTTTCGTCTTTTAAATCTTAGATTGACCGTCGGTGTCTTCATTTGCTGTTTTCCTCTGCTCGAAATTACCACTTGCTATCGATGTATACCGCTACTCTTCCCTCTCAATTCATGTCATGTCTTGTCTCAGTTGACGCCTATTCCGCTTCACGTTTTAATTGTTTTCTGCAGACATATTTATGTTTATAAGTTTCGTATGCTAGCCATGGGAGTCAGCAAGTATAAATAAAACGCCAAGTCGGCCGGGAAGTTGTTCTAAATTCTTTCTGAATATATATTCCGCAGAGTGTAGAGTCAACGCCTTTACTGAGAACGTTTTGAAGCAAGTTCTTCATTACCAATATTCCCAAAAATGGCATATACACTCAACATATATATCTAAAAGGGAGGTTAATGGAGGCCACTCTATGTACACGAGCTTGCTGTACTACGAAGAGTTAAGTAAAAGACATTGGGGGCGCCTTTAATAATATCAGTGTAGAATCTACACGTGAGGCATTTATAGAAATAGGGCTAGCATTATGCAACCTGTAGGATGGTATCTCTGTTAACAAGCAGAGTAATTTATACATTATTGTGTCTTGTGTTGGCTTATGCCCTCAGTTATGAACGAAATAGTGGAAAGCGATCTAAATACAGCGGATTCCCTTAGAGTCTGGAGAGAAAACACCTGATGCTCTCTACAAATGAGTACAGCGTACAACATAGCTGGACCTCTAAAACAAAATTCAATATCTTAAAGTTATTCTGGAACCCCAGCCTAATTGCAGGAACCAGCAAGGAAGATCTGGTTGGCCCGCTATGCAGCTAAAAGAATGGAATGAATTTATATCCGATAGATCTGTGTAACCAAGATTCAGCCAGTGCCAGCGTAATAAGATTATGAACGGTAATTAGAACGGTAAGATCTTAACACACTCCCATTTCTTCATATCAATGCACTGCCTACGGACTATATAACCCCAAAACCTGAAACAACTATAAGCCACAGTTATTGTTTAAGGCCTAAAATGTTTAAATGTTTAAGGCTTTAAGCGGTAAGGAACATAAAACACCATATGGTTACTTGCGGAAACATAGGTTAACAATTGCTCAGTTAGATCACAACTTGTGGAGGACTGTCGAAGAGAGTCGGCCTCAATTTCTGTTCTATTCAAAATTTGCGCGGATGTGGGCCATGTCTCGCAGGGGGATAGACGGGAATGAGACGACATATCAACCGGCACTAAATTTTTTTCTTCGCGATAGATATGGGTGCCTCGCTTAGGAATTTCACCGCTCGAAAGCTAAAAAGAGATGTAGCTGTACAGAATCGCAGGATCGCACTCAAAACCATGGCTTTGTTGGGAATGAGCAAGAAAAACATCTACAAACTCGGGCTGTTTGCAAAGAACACCTTTTAATAGACACCGCGGCAAGGACCCGAACTCGAAGAAGACAATTGAACACCTTCTCTGCGAGTGACGCTGAATACCCTTGGCCAACTATTCCGGTAAAATATATCAGAGTGCTGCTGTCTCTCTATTTGGTTATGTTAAATTCATCAAAGCCGCGAGTGCATGAGTGTATGCTTTCAAAATGGCAAACATTTTTGAACTGCTTATCACTAGGATGACAAACCAATCAACGTACATACATATGTGTGCCTTAAAAGTAGATATTCTTAGGATAAGTAGTACAAGTCAGGCGAAAGCCGGCATTGTGCTTTTTATTGTCGACCTCGGACTGATAAGGGTCACAGTTTGGTTGCCAATTACGCTTATTGTAGCGATATGTTGGCTTCAAGAATAGACACCCTAATAAATCAAATAGCTCCTTATTTTACAGGCAGATAAGGAATACCCCCGCTATTTGGGGGTTTTGAAGAAGCAATTAGTGTACAGGTATTGGGAGTCTCTACTTTATTTCTACTCGAAGTTTCGGTCTCCTATCACCGTTCTGTAGTGGCTATTGCCTTTGATTTATAGAACCTGTTGTAGTCGTTTAAAAATCTGCCTTTGCGAAGAGCTAGATGTTGGACTAGTAGTAATAAAATGTTTTATTGAAAAAAAAAGTATCTGCAAAGGTCTTTAATACAAAGGAAATGTAAATAGCGTCTTTAGGTTTCTTCTTCTAAGTGTAGATGGAGCTATTTTGTCACTGAAGCAGAGGAACTTTTTTGACTGATAGTGTCTGTCGAGACTGTCCCAATGGCTATCAATGAAGGAGTTGGCCCTCTTGTTAAGATCCGTTTTGATGTCATTGTTGTTGAATGCGATAAATGTGTTTGGTCCAACGAATGCCCCTTATTTAGCTTGGGGCTGCACTTATTCATTTACACCATAGCCCCCATGACCATACACATAAGTAGATTGGACAGGCGCTACTTTCAGCCTCTAGTTCATTGAGTGATCTGTGACACCCCAGAAGAGTTTTTAATGAGTATGTCTAGAGCTTTGAAAACAACTGGATTTTCCGATAAATATTGAGATTTTTGTTCAGTGGATGTTATTTGCAATGCCTTTCTGTTATAGATAGACATGTAAATCGTTGGATCTTGTACAAATTTTTTTTAGATGTTGTTTGAGTGATCTTTTTCTACCATACCAGTGCTCCATACACTGTTATGGATTTGACAATCTGAGCGCAACTACGAGCTGTTTAGTGATAAACAAAGATTTCGTTGTTAATATTATAGTAGTTGTACTGGGTTTTATGGTCCCATGAGTATTTGCGTACTTAAGATAAATTTGTTTATTAAGTTTCTTCTATTATGCAATGAAAATTTGATTAGTTTTTCTTCTTTTAAAATGTGCATACTTCGTTCTTAAGTAAAATGTGCATATCACAGAATTTGGCTTACATTCTCTTGTTTATTTTTAGAACAAAATTTTGCGTCAATAACTATGTATTACATACATAGTATTGTCAAAATGCTTTAGCTGCAGTCAGATATTTATTTATCTGGCACATATGTACGTTTATTTGTATGGACGTACCTAGTACGAGCACAAATAAATCAATGCAAATTGTTTGCAACTGCAGCACCGAAATATTGCCACAGAAATGAGTATAGAATAGCCAATCTTATTGGAAACATGACCAATAACTCTGGCTAATACAACTATATTTGTATAGCCAAAGCATTTGAAAGAGTTTACATGCAGATTTGTAATATATACTGTACATGTGCTGTACATATAGAACACATGGACTATATACAGTGGTCAAAATAGTTATTCGTACACTTGGTTTTTGTTTTTAAATATTCGCAAATGTTTTTTCATACTATTTTTTCGTTGATTTTTCGCGAAATTTAGTTCATATTTACTTTATACAAAATAAAAAAAAAAATATCCACAAATTTTCTTCAAAAGTTTTAAGTCGCTAAAAATTTCTGTGGATTTTTTAGACTTTTTTCTCAACGGTATTGAGCGTCTTCTTCCGCAAAAAAAATATATTTTGTTCATGCGTTATATGGAAGAAAATACGCAACACCCTTGAGAAAAAAATTTAATTTTGACGAAAATTTTTTGTTAAACAATTTTCATTGAGCTTGGGGCCGTTTCTTATGAAAAATTATTGTGAGAAAAAAAAACAATAGTTTATAAAAGGTAGAAGTTATAGCTGCTATTCTCTACAATGTTTACACTATTATTGATTTCTCACAATAATTTTTCATAAAAACGGCCTCAAGTTCAATAAAAAATTTTTAATATAATTTATTAGGCCAAAAATAACAAAAAAAAAAATAATATTATTTTTTAATATTTTTAAGTTTTGTAAAAAGTTTAAAAATGTAATTTATATAGATTTTCTTAGAGTATGAACTATATTTTCGTGTAAAATTAACGAGACAAAAATTATCATGAAAAACATTTGCGAATATTGAAAAAAAATCACTTCACGAAGAATTATTTTGAACACTGTATGTACATATGTACTTATATAAATATGTTTTTACATAAGCCACCTATAGCAGCTGTTACTACTTCGCTATACTCGTACGTACATACGTATACCTACATACATACAAACATATGCATCTGCATTGTTTGTCCCTACTTCACGTGTTGCCTGCAAGAAGTGCACGTGACCAACTTTGTTCAAAAATCGAAACGAGCGCTTTCGCAAATTTTTTATTTTTTATTTATTTTTTTTGCTAACTTTTCTAGTAAACAAAGAATGAAGGAGTTGGCTGGCTTTCGAGTTCCGTTTCGTAGCGCAATGCATATTGTTATTTTTTGCTTTTGTGGCAGTTAGTTGGCAAAGAGATTGATTTACTGATTTGCAAGTATTTACAGCACAAGTTATGATTTTCAGGTGGGCACTGCCAGCGCCATAAAACCAAATCCATTGAACAGATTTTTTAAAAATAAGCAAACAAAAAAAAAAACAAGCAAAAAATGAAAGCAAACACTGGTTTATGACTTAGCTGCTAAGCTATTAAATTTAGATTTTCATAATGCAGATTTGATCTGATAAAATCAGTGGGTATTAAACTTTATTGCTTATGTTTGATTTTATTTATGCTGCGTCGTTGCAACAACATTGCGCCACCACACCCATTTGTATGTATGTAGGTCTTATTATATATATAGCTTTAGTTGTGAAACTATATATGTAGAACTGGTGCAGCCGGTTCAGAACCTTGGCCGCTTGGAAAATATTAATTTCAAAATGCACGTTGCGAAACTATTTTTTAAATTTGATTGTTGTTTTGTATAGCATTTAAAATTTGCAATTAAACTAATTAATTTGCATTTGAATATTTCCGCTAAGAACAAATAATTATGAGTCACTTTAGTTCCAAAAAGCTATTCGTAACCTCTCGGCGGAAGTGGAATTTTGCGATTGTTATAGCCTTAACTTGGCATTTCCTGGGGTACTGTTTTGCAGTTAGTAATAAAACTTTGTAAGTAAATCGCATTAGCTTGATTGACGATGGGACGCTTCCTGTGATTAGCCTAGTTCTCCATATTCCTTACCGAATTTTAAGGTAGTTCTCAATTGAAATTTGGCATTTTCAAATTTACCAGCCAGAAATTTTCTTCCTTCATCTCCACGCGGAAGCTCCTCGTCTCCAAAATTAGAGAAAGCAAAAAATAAGAAAGACGAGGCTGCGAGCAAGCGAAATTTCGAAGTACGTGACGAGGGGTGCGCCCCAGGCAGGTGTTATTTCTCCGCGTTTGTGGAATCTAACCATCAATAGGCTTCTGATAGAAATAGATTGGGGGCGGATAAGTCGTCGCAATCGCATTGAGGGGAAACGCTATGTGAGCTAAGGCAGCGAGGGCCTCGAGATGTATCCAACTGTTCCACACCCTATGGCTTAAGGGTCAACTAAAGCAAAGTGGATCTCATTCCATTTAAGAGAAGGTATAAAATGTCTTCAAGAAATCCACCGGAGATAAACGGCTTCCGGGTAAATCTCGCTAAAAAAGCCAACATTTTAGGCTTTACTTTAAATGAGAAGCTGAACTGAATGTATAATACAGTCCAGCGTTATGAGAAGGCTCCTCGGATTTAGCGAAGGATATTTATAGCTGTCTTTAGACGAATTCACCTGCATGGAGTGTTCGAATGTTGGCCAGTATTAGAGAAAGGAGTTGACCTCAGGCTTCTGACCAAGGTGCAAACGGTATAAGTGGAGCGCCCAGGACTATGCCAAATGATGCTCTGAACGCTTGTTTTAGATTTCCTGCCATGGGAATTGGCAGTACAACAGATGGCTCGCTGCTCGTCGCTTAACCCAGGGATATTTTTGTATAAATACTAAATAAATTTGTTTTATTCCGATTAATACAGACCGCTTTGCTACTCCAAGGTTAGGTGGCAGAAAGAGTTCTATCACGAAACCCTCCTCTGAAAATCTTTTTTAGTGTATTAGGCTACGTATTCCAAGCTGGTATTTTAGCTATCATGGAGGTTGAAGCTTTGAACCGAAATTTTAGGAAGACACGTCTTTATTTTTAGTGATAGCCAGGCTGCAATTAATGCTCTGACGTCTTTCACGTTTTACTCAAACTTTGCGCTGGATTGTCGCCTATGTCTACAGGAGTTTGCCAAGCAGAAAATATTTTACTTCTTTTAGAGAGCTGGTTGGGCCTTCCTTACTGATGAGATTCATCAGGGACTATAACTGAATGGCTAACCCAATGGGCCTAAAATGGGCTATAAATGGCTTATGTGTGCCGGCAGCCACTCATAATTTAGTACCTTCTTTTTCTTTTTATTTGGCGCTATAACCGCCTAAGCGATTTTGGCCGAGTACAACAAAACACGCCCGTCGTTTCTCTTCTGTGCCAACTGACGCCAATGGCAAATACCTAGTGACAGTCCTTCTCCACTTAGTCTTTCCATCGCAGTGGAGGCCTCCCCCTTCCCCTGCTACCGCCAGCGGGTTTCGAGTTGAATACTTTCAGAGCTGGAGCGTCGGTGTCCATTCGAACGAACTTAGTACTTACCACTCCAAAAATGAATGAAAGCTTGACCCTATCAGGGTTCATAAAAGTCCCTAAAAATATGAGTTTTACAAGACCTACAAATGTTCGTACTTATTAAAAATTGTTTCTCCCAGTGTAGCTGATTGGAATCAAAAAGCGCTGGCATGCAATGTAGGAAAGAACAGTTACTAACTGATTAATCTAACTAAACATTGTATCGTTTGCATTGCAAACTGTTGGCTGCTAACAAAGCAACAACAACCAAAACTACATGCAACAACAACAACAGCAACGAAGTTACATGCAAACACTCACAACAGCTTGCACCATTTTAAATGAGCGATTGATTAGCGTTTGTTGAAGGACGCGATCGATGAATTTCATTGCACTTTGAATGCGCTTGTTTTGCTTATTGGTTTTTCTCCACTTTGTTTTTTATTTTTGCATTTGTTGCTCCGTTGCTGATTGCGCTTTGCACTGGGTGTTGGCCGATTATGTGCTGGCCAAAGCGTGACTACAACTTTCACTGCACTCAGCTGAGTGCCTGACAGAGTCGGAGGCTGAGTCTGGGGCCGACTCTCAAGTTGTGACTGAGCTTGGCCAGCTGTCAGCATTGAGCACTGGTTGTTTCAGCACTGTGGTGGCTGTGGCCCGCTTGTTTTTGTGTTTTTGCGCTAACAATTTTTTTCGTTAACAATTTTTGCGACTGCATGTTTTGGTTGCTGTTGTCGCTGCCGTCGCTGCCGTCGCTGCTGCTGCTGGTGCGCTGGTGTGGCATGTCTAATGTTGAACGACAACAACGATAAATCCGTATGTGCCTTAATTGGAGTTGATTCGAGAGTACGACTTGCGGCTCGCCTATACAAAAGCGCCAATGACTGATGAGAAGTAGCGGGACGGCAGTGCGGCGTTGTTGGAGGTGTGTAAAATGCAAAGCAAAAAAGCAAAGCAGTTGGAATTAATTGGAAAAAGAAATAGCAAAATAGTAAACGTGAAAAAAGTGTGCGGCACACACACACACACACAAATGTCCAGGTGTCACTTGAAATGCCCCAGTGTCTGTCGACTACCCAGGTGCGACTTGGTTACAGTTTAGATGAAAAACAAGCAGCAAACAAGAGGGAGGGCAGCAAACAAGAGGGAGGGCAGCTAGCCTTTTTACCTGCGGGCAATTGCTTAAAAGCGCCTTGTCGCCCAGTTGCCCAGTTGGTTGCCGCCACTGCTGACTGCTTGACTGAACAGTAAATATTCTATGCCTTTGAGTGCCTTATAACTGTGACGTTAGCTGTGCTGTGAGTTTGCTGTCCACTCGTTGAGGTTTGCTTTTTTTCAATTTTGTCTATTGTTTTCTGTTTTGTTGTGTGTTTTTTGTGCGCTTTGCTATGCGGTTGACATGTTTTTCGGAGCTCAGTTCGTGCTTTTGGCACTTTGGCACCCCAAAATGTACGACAAGAATTCCCGTTTCCTTAAATTGATTGTGTTGTGATTTCAGTGGAAATTCCTTTGCCAATGTTTTAAGGTAAATTGATTGTTTCAGCCTAGTTTAAATAGATGGGGCCGTCGAGTGTATTTGCTTATGTAAGAGAAAATGCATACGAGTATAGTTGATTTAAAATGTTTGCTTTACGGAAGAAATTGTTTGTAGAGATTCTAAAAGGAATAGGAAAATCTTAAATTTTACACAGTCTTTCACACATAAATACATACATTCATATATATGTATATATGTAGGTACACGCAACTTTGTATACATAAATATCGTCGATCCGATCGCAACGTCCGATGAAATACTGCCGAATTGTCTCTTCATTTTAACATAGGCAACATAGTTTAAAAAATTTTGTTTATTATGCCATGAAAGTCTTACAAAACAAAGCTCCCTTGCCAACTTTCATGATGAAAAACTCATTTGAGAGAAAGCACTTATTTCAAATGGAGATGTACATACATATCGTCGTTTAACGTACAAAACCGCGTATCAAAACAATTCATGTGAGGTTGCATAAATTATTTTCTAGAGAGTAAAAACACTCATATTTTCAAAATGGTTCTCTTTTTTATAAAGGTTCGCATTTCTGGCCAGTATTTTTCAGAACGAATGGATAAGGATTGAGCCAAGAGCTTCGGTGAGCAAATCCCATTTTTGGCAAAAACTGTCAGTTACGCGGTTTTGTACTTTAAACAACGATATGTACTCGTATATCATTTTGCTCGCGCTGCTCCAACACCCGCAAAAGCCGAGTGAGCAAAGCACTGGCCTGCCATTCAATAGTTTCAAGGTTCGAATCCTCACTCAGGGAAATTCTTTTCTTTTGTTTTTAATTTATTTATTTTTTCCTTTTAAATATTATTTTCTTTTATGTTTTAGATTTAGTTGTTTTAAAAAGAAAAGCTCTTTCAATATAATTTTTAGAAACGTATCCTAATTTTATCTTTTTTAAATTTAATTTTTCATTTGTTTTATTTTCTTTAAATTTTCTAATTTTATTTGTTTAATTCAAGGAATTTTTTTGATCAACTATTATTTAAAAAAAATTTTTTTTTATTTAATATTCTTTTAAATTTTAGATTTTACAGTTCTTAAAAAAAAACATTTTTTTTTATTTTTTAGAAACTTTTCTAAAATTGTTTATGATTTTTTCATTTAATTTTTACATTTAATTTTTAGGCTTTACTGTTTTAAACAACTTTTTTTTATTTTTATAAGCTTATCTTGTTTTATTTTTCAAAATTTTTTTTTGCAATTTAATTTGCTTTTGATTTTTAAATTTTATTGTGTTTTAAATACATTTTTTTTATTTCATTTAATTTTAAGACCTTTTTATTATTTTATTTTTCTACTTTTAATTTAACTTCCTCTTATTTTTTAGATTGTATTATTTAAACCTTTTAGAAATTTGTTTAATTTTATTTAATTTTAAATTTAATTTTGTTTTCTTTTGTGTTTTAAGTCATTTTAAAAGATCCTTCAATTATTTTTTCGAAAGACGGAAGATCTTTCAATATTGTTGATACACTGAGAAAAAAATCAACCAAAATTTTTTTTTATATTACCAAATCCAAACTTGAAAAGAAATCAGTGTGATTTTTGTTTAATATTGCAATGCCATGGTTGATATTTCTGACAAAAATTTGGTAATATTTACCACACTTTTGTTAAACACATTTTTGTTTGCTGATTTTTTCGTTTGAATA
>NW_016167565.1:0-21203 GCF_001687245.7 Rhagoletis zephyria
GAAATAGGGCGTTCTTGAAAAGTTTTTTGAGATAGAGCGTTTTCGAACTGGCTGCCGAGATAGGTCGATCTTCCACTCAGCCATCGATTTAGTAAGAACAAGATACTCAAAGACAAGAAGAAGAGTGTTGAAAATAAACAAAAATATTTTCAACCAACTTTGCCATCTTAGTTATGACGTCGTTTTCACCACAATGTGACTCTTGTTTTCATACTTTGTATACTAAGTGTCATGTTGTCAAACGGCCTGGCCTGTTTATCTTTTTGGCTGGGAATGACAGCGGAATATTCCGTTGCGCGTTTTGAGTTGAAGTGGCTACTTGTAATATCTTCTTTCACTTGCTCAGAAATGCCAGCAACACGCAGCTTCACAATTTCTTCCCAGAATTACCATTTGACTGGCATACCATACTTATGACGTTGTGCTGTTATTGCTTTTCATTTCATTTCTAGCCATATTTTTTTCATTGTCGCCTCAGGAGCTGAGAGCAGATTTGCAACAACAGAAGATTCGAAAAGAAATTTTATATTTATGTCAAGGACACAAGCACCAAGTCCTATTAGCACGCATGCAAATTTGATTTATGCCTTTGCATAATGAACGCAATTATTGACTGTGGTTTGATAAATAAATATTATACAATATGTGCGTGCGTTTAATGCGATGTGTTTGTGTGCGACGACAGGGCAAATTAGCATTTTTTGTACTCTTAATAATGAAATTAAAATGGTCGCATCTGACAAAATGGGTAATAAATGTTGCGAATGGACTGAAAATAAACTGGTTAAGGGGAATGCGCAATGTGAATTGCTGGCCGACCACAAACTGATTGGAAATTTAAATGGAAACGTTTTTCACTACGTGTACAATATAAATACATACATACAGAGGTCTAAGGCCAAATTCCCCCTTAGCGAATGTCATGCATTAGTCACTTAAGAGTCTTGTACGGAAAATTCACGTCTTAAATGACTTTGGGCTCCGTTTGTATGGAAGTCGTGCATGACTTTTTCATATAAATGGTAATTTCGTCGTTGATGTCATCTGCATGACTTTGCCATGCAGTTATCATTGATGGCATTCAAGCGACAATGTCCTGCAATGAACTTTTTATAAGTGACCGCTGCAAGACATTGTCTGTTATATGTCTTTGATAAGAGTACACCTGCATGACATTGTCACCATTGTCATTGTCAGCTATATATCGCTTAGGATTCACGCAAGTGCGCAGATGTCGCTAAATCCTCATTAGTGACAATGTCACCGGTGACCATTTTCGCTACTGGGTCGATACATTAAGTGTCCTATATAAAGCTAAAATATACGGTTTCAGTGTTGGTTGGACTATAAAAAAAGACGAGTTCAAGTAGGCTGTTGGCACTCCTCTAAGAAATCAAAGGATAGATCCAGGCATTATCGCTGGGTGATTCTCTAAAACCTTCTCCACTGGCAGTCCTTTGCATAATGAAATAAATTGGGAAGCAGTGTCGAGTTACAGATAATATACTGGAAACAAGTGTGGGGCTAAATAAAGTACGAACTGAGGGGTATATTAAGCATCTTATGAGAAAAAATCATGATAGTTTTATACCGAAACCCCAAAACTACCAAATGTTTTCTTAGGCCCACTTGCATAACAGCAGGTTATCTATTTAACTCGAAGTTTAGTGGTTAAATTGATAAATTGGCTTACACAATCAATGGTTAGGAGTAAAATTAGAATTAAATCGTTAAATATTTAGCCCAGCAATTTTCGAAGGTAAATTTCCTAACTCTACGTATGTCATTTCTGTCAGTAACAAGACAAAATAAATTGAGATTTCCAAAATATGTTTGAAAACATATGCACATACATACATACATATTCACGTATTCATTATTCCGCCTTCAGCTCTGAGGTTTTGGTCAGTCTGGCGTAAAAAATATATGCGATTAAAAGGCACCAACCGTGTTAAATAGTAGTCCATCCAATTAAGAGAACTCTCGGAAGTGCCGCTGGCCAATTTACAATTTGTACCTTTTTATGTATGTATGTACGGAAGTGTTTGAAATTCTATATTCAAATTCTTATAAGAAATGTAAATAAACGTCAAAAAAGAGATAGTGGTGCCTACTTAATTTAAAAATCCCTCGGGTTACTTAACTCTGGGCCAGTTTTCAATGCTGCAAGACAATATCTGGTTTAGGAATATAACAATTTAACTCTGAGCTACTTAGATCTCTATTTATACATTTAACTGTGGATGCTCTGCAAGTGGGCCTTAAACGAGCACATATGGAAGTATCGAAAATCTTTCTGAAACCAAGAATTTGACAGTTACAAGGTCTTGATAGGATAGTTACAATCACCGTTAGCATCTACGATGCACTGTGCACGTTTTGCGTGAAAGATGAGAATTGCAGTCAAAAGTACAGATATTGGAAAAACTATATTCTGTATCGCTCGACATGCTTTTTTTTTGTCGGAACCAGGAAAACAACACTCTGACTACAAGCCTTCTATTATCTGTTTCAAATCTGCAGTCCCGTCTACTCAGTAAGATCGACATGCTACTCAGATGCATCAACAGATAAGGAAAAATTTCAGAGGAATTCATAGACAGATGTGTGAAGCTACTAACAATTTTCGGATCGCAAAGTGTGAAATTTTCTTTTCGATAATTGTTTCTAGGCCAACAATGAAAAAAACTCAGTCGTTAAGCTTTGCGACAAAAGTTTGTTTAGAGTTTTTTCATAAAAAAATGCATACTTACAGGGTCCTTAGTGAAGCTCCATACATATGTACATTAAAGTAGCCAAAAGTGCATGTGGAAAATATAGTCGGAATTTTTTATTTTTAAATCAAAAAATATTTAGATGTCGCTCAACTTTTCGTCGAAATGGTATAAAATTCTTGAAAATCACTTAATAAAAAGGAGCTTTCAGTACCAAAAAAGTTTGTCCAATATATTGGACGATTGTACTGAAAGGGTTAAACATTTTTATGGTATTAACCCCTTAACTGCCTTTTTCAAAAATCGAATCAGTCGTGTAAAAATTTTCCATGCAAAAAATTGTTGCTAAGTGCTACTATAGTTACGTTTCCTAAGGCAAGAATTATGATTGAAGTTGCTTTACACATAAAATTGCTTGTTGAAAAGAGTAGATTATCAACATCGCTTAGAACTGAAATAAAGTTAATAAATATTAAGCTGGTCATATATTCGTCACATGAACGAATCAAAAAGTTAAAATACAAGACTATTTCCACTTGAACACTATCTTCTTCATTTCTAAACAATAGTGACTAATAAGGGAATTTTCGCCATTATCTAAGTATGTAAGTTTATAAATATATCTTACGTTCTTCGACCAACTCGCACCACTACCACCGGAATTACTCATTGATGTACTACTTTCACATGTACATATGTATGTGGCACTCACTTAGCGCGTGTCAACTTTTAGCGTCAAATGATTTACACTCATACATACAAATACAAATATGCATGCATGAAATTAAAATTATTAATCAAAAGGCAAAACAAAAGTTAATGTGTAATAATCAAAATAGATGCAGTGAGTGAATTTGTCGTTGACTATCCTGTTAGAAACCGTTGGTGCAATAAATTGAGTTGTCAATTTGCAAACTTATAACCAGCCACTTAAACACATACATACAACAGTATGTATGTATTATGTGCACTAGACTGTACCAGAGCAAAATTGTTAGCCGTGCGCACCTGAGCCTAACATACATATTTTTGCAAGGCAATTTAAAAAAAAAATGATTTTTTGCCTAACGTATGAGTCGCCTTCTGTCATTTTTCGTCGTATTTTCGACATTTGCAGTCGCAACTTAAAGTATAATGAATGTATCGTTTTTTTCTCGAGGAGAACATTTTTTTGTTCCACAGTTCATTGATCTCAAGTACCTGGTTCTAGTACTTAACCACCAGATCTCAGTTGCTTCCACCCTAATGTCAGTAAATTAAAACTCGCTTAAAATCATTAAACTTTTGCTAAGAAAGTTTTTTGAATATTCCAGTATTAAAATGTGTAAAAATCGTATCTCCTCGGGTATGGGTAAAATTTGCGTTAACCCAGCAGAAAATTTGTAACTGCTTCTTGTGTAACTCCTTATTGCTCTTTGTGTGCATAAATGAAGATAGCTGGCCTAGTTCAGAGCTATTCCAGGACCATTTCGGGAAGAGTTCAAAACTTGGTTAGGACCATTTCGGAACAAACTCGGCATCATTTCGGGGCCGATTCTACTTGTTCTAGATCCTTTGGGGATCAATTCGGAGCGATTTCATCACCATTTCGGGACTAGTTATAGACATTTGAGCCCAGTGTTTGGTCCGGTTTAGGACTTTCCAAGAAATTTTCGGAAAAGTTCACTCCTATTTAAGGACCATTTTGGCATAAATTTAGGACTATTAACGGGCCAGTTCAGTACAATTTTTACCAGTAAGGGACCGTTCCAAAATCACTTCAAATGTGGAATTTTGGAATAATTCGAAACTAGTCACGAAATTTCCCTAAAATCTTTTATCGAAACTAAAAAGTACTCCAGACTCTGTGCAGTACATCTTGCTGTTTTTTATTTGCTTTTTAGGTTGTACATTCTAATGTACACTCATACATACATACTACTAGTAAACAGAAAAAGAAAAGAAAATCATATTAGCTTATGGTGTACCATAAATTATAAAATCAAAAAAGAATACAATAACATTTTCCGCAAATGCTGTCAAAATGCCAATCGCCCCGGCAAATTACTCATAATTACAAGCGAAACAAAGGGGATTGGGGAAAACAAGAAAAAATATGCATAATTACAAAATTCTTTTTGTACACTTTATTTTTAATTTTCTGCTATGAACTTTTAATATTAAAACCAAAATCTCTTTCAATTTTCTTTGCCACAGATACTCACTGTCAAATTTTTATGAGAGCCGTAAATTTCCCTTTTGAGCAGCTTTCAACGAGATGAAAGAAAAACGCAAAGGTGTAAAATAATTAAAAAAAAATAGCTGCGAATTGTTCATACAATATTAAAATACCAATGCGTATGTTATGCTATGTGGATATGCATGTGTGTAAGTTAGGGTGGTTCAAAAGAATTGTTCAATACCGAAAGAAATACCCCTGTTTTTTTTTTAAACCAAAAAATATTTTGTATGTGAAAAAATAGTTTTTCCTAGAAATAGTTTAAAACAATTAAAAAACAATATTTTTCGATCTTAAAACTATGTTTCTCTTCAAGAAACTGCCAATAATAATACCCAATTTTTTATTGAATTTTTAAGGGAACCTATTAAAAAATAGTTACAATTAAAAATTGGTTAAGTCAACAATTGGATACTGTTACTGGAAGTCTCCTAAAGAGAAACAGAATTTCTAAATCGAAACATATTGATTTTCAAGAATTCTATACCATTTCTACAAAAAATTTTATTTTTCCCATATAAAAATACATGGAAAACTTTGAGCGCGTTAAGCGACCTCTAAATATTTTTTGATTTTAAAATAAAATAAAAAACAGGGTATAGAACAATTCTAGGGGTGAGAGAATGAAAATTCCCACTTAACATTATTTTGAACCACCCTAGTGTAAGTACATGTGGGTGTGTGTGTGTGTGTGTGTGTGTGTGTGTGTCTGTGCGAAAGCTAGAAAATATAGAAAAAGACACACAGGAATTAGCAGTAATTTCAATTCGCGCATTGCTGCCTCAAATTACTTTACCATTTCCGCTTGGCTGTAGTCTAGCTCTTTTTCCACAATCCAACTGGTGGGGAACCATCAGCGCACATTAGGTGTGGAGTGAAAAGGGAAATTTGTTGTTGCCTTATATGTGCCAAATGAACAGCCCCTTTTTTGACCAAACAGTGTTCAACAATGTTTCACATTCATACACTCATTTCAATGCCATAATAAATTAAATGCATTTGTATGTTTGTAGGTATGCACATTAATCTTTATATGGCTACATATGTGTATAAATATGCATATGTATGTATGTATATAGGCTTTCTTGTTTACATATATGCTGATGAATACACCCTTTAGAACTCGTTGATCACAAAACAGAGGCGGTATTGATAAGTGGCAGAAAGGCCTTAGAGACAATAAGACTCAACGGCCGCAATCAAATATGTATTTGGGGAATGCTTGATAGTCGTTTTAACTTTAAGATCCACCTAGAGTATGCAGCTAAGAAAGCATCGAATACGCTGGTATGCTCGTCTGGAATGATATCAAATATCAGCGGCCCTATACATAGTAGTAGAGGTGTATTACTTAGTACAGTGATTAGCTCAGCCTTCCTTTACGGTGATCCAATTTGGGCTGAAGCAATGAGCATAAAATATTGTGCTGTGTATGTGTTAAGCGCCCTAAGAACTATTTGCGGATTCCAAACAATAACTGCTGAAGCATCCTTCGTAATTGCCGGACGAATTCCAGTCGATATTCATGCAAACAAGATGTAAAGAGTGTATAAGCGTGTAGTCGGAGAACAAAAATGATTTCGCTCTATAGAAATCTGGCACACAAACTCATTCCAAGCCTTAAAAATATGATGGAAAGAGCTACTTTCTCAAAAGATTTGGGCGTGATGATACGGTGCCCGAAGTATTCTTTTGTCCTCACTATGCGCATGTAACGCAAAAGGATTATCAAAAAGTCTGGCGCATCTAAGGTCCCTACCTGTCTCCTTACCTGCGATTCTGCAGTGTCCTTGTACTAGAGATGCTAATCCCGGTATCCGGGTCTTTTTACGTCCCGAAAGTTCCAAGAATCTTGAGATTTTCGGGATTTGTAATTTGCACTGTTGGCAATAAATGAAACGTTTTACGAGTATGTTGACCACTTTTGGCTATATTTCTTTTGTTTATTTAATATTTATAATTTGTTTTTATAAATGGCTCGCTCATTACATGCATATACCTCCTCGGCGTTGGTCGTCTTGCCGACCTTGCGACAGGCAATTTTACATACAAAATAATAATAATATATTCGGGAAACCATGGGCCAAATATATGCAGTTAAATAGCGTTTTTAGTTTTTCTCTCTGACGTCAGGATTTTTTAAAAGGACTTTGAAATATGAATAATATGAGTAATTAAAGAAATGATTTCAAATATTCCGTGGAATACACTTAGAAAAATAATATGTTTATCAAATTAAAGAGAAAATTTTGTAGGAAAAAAGCAAATAAATTATTTTGGTGCATAAGGGCGGGTAGCCATTGAAAATTCCTTTTAAAATTTTTACTTTAATATGCTTGAAATTTTGGAATTTTGGATTTTTTTTTTAATATATGTTAAGGACTAATAAAAACTCGACAGCATCTTCGAATACCGTCATTCTTACTTTATTAGCTCAAAAAATAAAATTTATTAAAAACGACATTTTCAATACCTAGCTTTGTGAATTTAAAAAAATTTACTTTTTTTAAATTCTACTGAATATTCTCTTTCATTTTCATATATTTATGCTACATTGCACTGAATTTTTAAATGATTTTTGGAACTAGTTAATCATGTCTTGAAATAAAAAAAATCCTAAAATTAAAAACGCAGTTTTACTATATTTGGTCCATAGTTTCGTGAGTATATCCATTGTTTCGTGTGTATTGAAATTTTTTTTTTGTTTCAATCTGTTTCAAATTTTTTACTCAGAATTTTTATAAATATTTACTTTTATTAGACTGCTAAAAACTTTTCCAGAAGTTGGTTTGGCGCCGAAAACGAAGCGAGAAATGATAGTGTCAAATATAAACGTCAAGTAAAAAGTGTCGCAATGCACGGTTGCAATTTGTTTAATATCCACGCGGTTTCAAGAGGCAAATACGTTATGTTTTAAGTCCGTAATGTTTTAATGAAAATCGTTTGTATATTGAATTCCTCCAAAATTTAAAGCTATTCCCGATTCCCCTTAGAGATTCAAATTCCACCAAAATCAGGGAATTCTCTTACGGTTGGCATCACTGGTGTAAACTAAAATATCTATGCGATCGCATACGATCAGAGGTTTTGGTATAACCCTTTTCAGGCTCTTCACATATTTTTTATTTATTTTTTGATTAGCAAGATTACGATCTGAGGGTCTCGTATGACTTTCCTCGTTTCGTTTTCTAAATTTTCATTGTTCTGTTAATTGTATTGAAAGTCCCACTTTCAGCCGATCTTCTCCTCCAATTTGTAGCTCGCGTCTTGATTTTCATAATTTTTTTTTTTTAATAATTTTCAATGCAGAATGGATATTTTATCATAATTATTAAGAATTCCGAACTAAAATATCTATGCGATCGCATACGATCAGAGGTTTTGGTATAACCCTTTTCAGGCTCTTCACATATTTTTTATTTATTTTTTGATTAGCAAGATTACGATCTGAGGGTCTCGTATGACTTTCCTCGTTTCGTTTTCTAAATTTTCATTGTTCTGTTAATTGTATTGAAAGTCCCACTTTCAGCCGATCTTCTCCTCCAATTTGTAGCTCGCGTCTTGATTTTCATAATTTTTTTTTTTTAATAATTTTCAATGCAGAATGGATATTTTATCATAATTATTAAGAATTCCGAACTAAAATATCTATGCGATCGCATACGATCAGAGGTTTTGGTATAACCCTTTTCAGGCTCTTCACATATTTTTTATTTATTTTTTGATTAGCAAGATTACGATCTGAGGGTCTTGTATGACTTTCCTCGTTTCGTTTTCTAAATTTTCATTGTTCTGTTAATTGTATTGAAAGTCCCACTTTCAGCCGATCTTCTCCTCCAATTTGTAGCTCGCGTCTTGATTTTCATAATTTTTTTTTTTTAATAATTTTCAATGCAGAATGGATATTTTATCATAATTATTAAGAATTCCGAAGGCACGGAAATTTTAGTGGTGATAGCGGTCAAGATTTTTTTTTCGAAAAAAATTAAGCAAAGCCTTGAAATTATTATTGAATTAGCATTTCATTCCATAAAATATTTCAGTCACTCAGTTCAGAAATATTTTCTTATGAAACGTTTTTCGAAAAAACTTTAAAAGTCAGTTTCAGACCAAAGGCTCTTATAAATAATAGACTATGATCGTGAAATAGTTATGAATCTATGCGACCATTTCATCTTTACCCTGCGGGTTAATTTAAAATGGATATATTTTTGCATAACTATGCATGTATGTATGTGTTTATTTATGTTTTATTTTATCGACTTTTAAAGAAATGACACGCGCGCACACACCAAAAATTAGTTTTGGCCAAGTGCCAGATGCTTACAACAAAAGCCAACACAGAAATACACAAAACAATAGCAACAACAGACAGAAAAATAACAACAAAGAAAAAATAAAGCAAAAATGTACAACAGCAAAAAAATAAAATAAAATAAAAACAGCACTGTTGAGAATTTTGCGCGTCGAACCATTGAAATCTGGTCTGCATTTTTGGTGTTCTCTTCTCCATTTCATTTAATTTCCTGTTTAAACAAAATTACACGCCCACCTGAAACGGCAATTTAAAGGTGCAACGCACAACATACTTACCTATAAATACATATGTATGTATTATGTACTGCATACATATGTACATACATACAATTAAAGTAGAAGATACAAATCAGCAAATGGATGGAAAAATTTTTAATAAAAACATTTGCATATTTACTCGCATTTTAACTTTGATTCGCAATAAATAAGTTGATAAAGTTGATTTGATGAAAAAAATGTACAAACACGTTGGGTTTTTACTGGCTTTTAAGCAAGCGGTAAAAGTGAGCGTAGAAATTTCAAACGGGCAGTTCTTACGTAACGGTTTATGTTGTCATAAGCTATGCGATTCTTTAACTATTTTTATTAAAATAAAATTATAATTAAATTGGTTTCAAATGCTCAAGGTAAGTGGTGAATTAAACAGCATCTCCGCTAAATATCAAGCACTGATTTAACTCAGAGACCATAACGGTTATGGTCTTTATAGTAAAAAACGTAATTTAACCCCTAAAATTGGATTCTATTTTTCGTTATTTTCGGATTTGTATTTTTTCGATCTATTTTTATTTTTTTTTCATAAAAAATTTAAAGCGTTAATAAAAACGCTGTCCCCATCATATATATATAGAAAAAAAATCTAAAATAATGATTATTTTTTATAGAAAAACTAAAAATCATAAAATAGCGATTAAATTTGATCCAAAGTTAAAAATTATTCCTGATCGTAAAAACAAAAATAAAAAATAACGATTTTGCAATGATCTACAAAAAAAAAAAATCTTGATATTTAACGATTATTTTCGGACCCTGATTTAAAGACCCCCTAACGAGCTAAGAAACGCGAGCACGCTCCAAGCACTCCAAGACATTTTTTTTTTTTCTAATTGAAATGCCCTTCACCCCATGTCCCTAATTAAGGGTTAAGAACAGAGGTGTGGAAATAGTGCTCCATCACATCGCCGCTGGTATTAATAAAGCTCAAGGAACTATTCTTAATGGGTTTCTTGTCATTGAAGGTAATCCAAGCAGGACTTTCTGTACGTTCGATGGGAGATGGAAAGAGGCATCTGTTATCAGCTACACTACTAGAGGAATGCTACCCATCCTTATGTATTTTAGTAACAAATATCGTCCCTTCGATAGCCGGGAAAATATCCTCAACTTCTCAATGAACTGTATAGAACGGCTTAGTTATTATGGGAAGCCGATCAAAAGAGAGCGGACTGAAATGCAGTCAAACAAAACCTTTGTGGTAGTATTTGTGAATAAAAACAAAATTCCAAGGTTGCATCTGCCCCCGCTGCCAGGACACTCGAGGTACACTGCATTGGTGGTATGTCCAATCAGTTCTACGGAGTTATAGTTTGGTGGACATTCTTGGATAGAACTACAATTGAGGAAAGTGCATCAAAGTGGGGAAGGGGTGCATGTTTATTACGGGACTGCTACCCTCCGCACTAAATAAAGCATCAATCTGCTCTCATTATGATATACAACAGACAGGCCAAGTTGTAGTCCGACACTTTGCTCTGTAAAAGTAGACTGACCCCAATTTAGGGAACTCCAATCGTTTAAATATATGGACTTCTTCAATGAACAAACTGGAAGAAGGGTTAGTCCGAGACACCTTCTTCAAGCTTCCAAAAAATGTTCAGCTATTAAGTTTTTAAGGGTCTCCATCATTTAATTTTTTTGGGGTTTTTGGGGAACTTATAAAAAAAGTTAGTTTTAACAAACGGTTAAATAAACAAGTGGGTAGATATTATCACTGGAAGTCTCCTGAAAAGAAACAGAGTTTTGCGATCGAAAAATATTGATTTTTAAGAACCATAACATTTCTTCGAAAATTTCTTTTCCTATATAAAATTGATGGAAAACTTTGAGCGACCTCTAAATATTTTTTGATTTCAGAATAAAATAACAGGTCTACACTTATTTCGGTATAGAAGAATCCTGTGAGAGAAACAATATATATACAATACAATATATATATATTGAAGAACAATATCGCTGGTAGTCGTTTTTCAAGCTCATCAGCCATGCTGTTTCCTTCAATAATACTTTATTAATGCTGCGTTTGTTAAGATAAAATCGAAAGGGTTGTGACTTTTATCTCTGTAATCGGCTTTTCGGAGAGTTAGACAGCAGTGGTACGTCCGATATAAACATATGGTTCCCTGGTCTGGTATACTTCCTTACGTAATCAGTATACTTTAGTGAAACCAAGCAGAGTGCATACAGCCTCAGTGTTTGGTATTTGCCTCAGATAACGTGAACAGGAAAACCAATATAATCGAAGAACAACCAATACTGGTCTACATCCGGTATGAAGTGAAGGAGAGGCCGTTGGAGAAATTAAGTCCAAACCTACGAACGGTTGTCTTATAAAATAAGAGGAAACAACTACATATTTACGACTTTAAAAGGAATTTCCCAGACCTTTCAGCCTCGAGGTATAGTCCCGTTCAAAGCCGGCTGAGACAGAAATTTGGTACGTACGTACACCTGAAACATGTTTACACCAATTGCTCCAAAATAAAAGTCGATTTGAACAAATGTTTTTTCGGATTTTTTAGATTTTGAGGGTTTTCCAAGCAGAAAAGGAGGGATTCGTAATTTTTGACAGCTATGGTGGCTCAAGCATCCTATAAAATAAATACGGAACTAGTTAAGTAACACAGAAGTATTTTAAATGGATTTAGTAGATAGCCAGCACCGAATTTATTCGATTTAGGTATACTAATCACTTTGACGTAATCGCAACTTCTCCGGTAACAAGGCTGGCATTGAAACAGTCAACGAGGATTTAAGTTTCACTTCAAAGAAGAATCCGATCTTACCCACAATAGGAAAAGTATAAATATTTTTTCAACAGTCTGTCTGATCTTAACTTACCATATTGAAGTAATATTGACATACTTAACTAGAAGGTTTGATTAACGTGTATATGTAGTTAAGTATAGGAAGTTTATCTTCACGTTAACGCTTATTCTATTGTCTTAATTATCGGCATCGTTTCAATATCAAATTGGTATTCGTTTTTTTATTGCAATGCCAAGACAAAAACTATATTTTAATCTAACGAAACCAAAAATAGTTCACATCAGTAATTACGCCAATTATAACACTTATGACTAAATAAAGCATTACTGCCAAAGGCTTTAATTAAATAAATATTGAGGCATTGAAAGTTTCTCCACCCTAAAATCCGCGTTACCCATTAAAGCTATTTTTAAATTCAATTTATTGCGGTTTGAAGAATTTACATAATAATTAAGTCAAGTTACTTCACAATAAGGTAAATAAAAGATAAATTGGAAATTAAAATAAGCAGCAAAAAAAAAACCATTATTAAAAGAAAAATAAAACATCAAGCGCGAGAAACGTTAATGGCTTCACCACAAACGTATAATGCAGTGACCTTTAATCAAAACAATAGCACAACAACAACAATAATTAAGAAATTACCAAACGACTGTGAATACAAAATCGTCTGAAGAAGCACAAGAACACGAAATGAAGACATGTATTTCTTTAAAAGAATCAGAAGAAAAATTCTAAATTTCGCTCAACTTGGCCTAATAAATCGGCGGCGCTCGTTATCGCTTGGACATTTACCGTCACCAATACACTATGTTTTATGTTATAGCATATATGTTTGCACTATATTAGGGTACCTCACCAAATTAAGACTTCCACCAAAATATTTTGGAAAAATATTAAGATTTATAAGTGTGCTGGACCGATTTGAAGAGATCTCAAAATACCGAGCTTTTTTTTTATAAATACAGTGCCTTTCAAAATAAAGTGTTGCTCATATAACTTCCAATGTATGCCATAACCATGAGTTTAAAGTCTAATTATTGCTGGTGTACAAATAGCATTCCACCTTCTGATTGTTGTGCTGAGTTGTGAAAGAAGCGTCGAGAAAATATCAACAAAGAAAAATTAATTCGGTTTTTAGTTAAAAAATATCGATAACTGCATAAATTTTATTAACTTGACAAATTTCTATACTCCGATAAATTTTCAGAGCTTGATAACTATTAGTACCTTTCGTCAACAAAGTTTATGTGGCTCGACAAATTTTCCACAGCTCAATAAACATTGATAAATTTGAATAACTCGATACATTCCGATAACTCGATATACATGTATAACGTGATAAATTGCGATAGCTATAAACAATAAATAATATTTTTATAATTGCTTTGCTAGTAATTTTCACTATTGCTGTACCTAAATTTTGAACGCTAGATATTGCAACTATTTCTAACGGTAAAACGTGTGAAATTAGTTGGGGAGATTGTAGTTCCAAGGGGCTCCTAGTTAAGGCGAAATCATTTTTTATGTGATCAAAATATATAAAAACCGTAAATATATATAAATACACGGTTAAAAATTTCGGTTTTAGTTTAAAGCTTTTTGGATTAAAATTTAAACCAGAATGTATTAAAAATTGCTTAAAACTGTTGACTGGTTTAAAAAGTAGACTATAAGAAATTAAAAAAGGCAGTAGTCCCAGCGCGGTTTAAAAATTAAATCCAAATTTTTGACCGTGTGCAAATAAATAGTTCCGCTTAACGTAGGTCAAAAAGGTAAGATGACCAAGCATCCTCCTTTAGGAAGGGCAGTCCTCCTTTTTTAAGGCATGCCGAAATGTTCTCCTTTTTGACATTTGTCATTTGTACATACTATAACTTATAACTCCGACGGAAAAACAGTGACGATTTTTATTTGTTTTTGTATGGAGAGTGATTCACCCTAATATACATATGTAGGCATATATATATGTGCATATATGTGTATGTACCTATGTATGTAGGTGCAGTTAATTTTGTTGAATTTTTTTTCACTCCCTCTCTTCGTTGTCAGCAAACAATTTTAAAAATTTATTTATAAATGTCTTTTGCGGACAGTTGCGACATTTTTTGTTGTCTTTTACTGCAAGATGCCAGAGACATTTCACGCTCACCTGGGTAGCTGTCGTACATGTGAAGATGCTTGTTTGAGTGCTCTACATACAGACATATGTATGAATTTACATTGACATATTTTTGTATACATTGATCTGCATGCTGCTGCTACTAATCGGCTCCTTAACCTCATTCTCATGCAGATGCTACTTACCAATTCGCCTTGCTGTATGCGGAGCCAAGGTGGAAATTGGTTGCTAACTTAATAATGCGTTATTTGGTTTGCGAAATCATAATTTGTTTGCGTAATTTTGCTTTTATTTTATTTTATTTTTTTTTTTTNCATTTGGTTTGCGAAATCATAATTTGTTTGCGTAATTTTGCTTTTATTTTATTTTATTTTTTCAGCTTCGCAGTCCAGCTTACGAAAATATTTGTACGCAGTGTAGGTAAGGTGAGAACTCCGTGGTGGGATCACTTAAACAATAATTCAATAGTCCATTGTGTTACCGAATTATAGAATTGCTGGAACGGTAGCTGCATATAAACCGTATGAAGGTAGGAAAAGTGAAAATAGTGCAGGCAGCATATGCAGAGAGTTCAGCCGGAGTTTTGATGAAATGCGAGCCGAGGTATTTAAAGTCGGCAGAAATGTTACTGCGTACTGGAACCCAAAATCAACTTGATTTCGAAATACTCCGAGGCAATTTACAGTTACACAGATCACTTCTAGTTAGAAGCCCTAGTATTTATGCAACCTGCAGAATGTTCTTTCGAGTATTTCGTCACCGATTGAAAGTAATAGGCCTGTAGCTGATAAGCAGTACAACATCAGAAGGAGAGTAGAATGATCAGTAGAAAAGAATGTGGTACATATATAAATCAGGTAAAATTATTAAAATTAAATACCTTACACCAAAGCAACCCAATATAGGTTCACTTCTAAAAAAACGATCTGAATTAGCACAAAATCGTAATAAAGGATAATTGTGTTACATAGCGTATGAGTAACATATTTCCTTATGCATGTTTAAAAAGGGTAGGATAGTTTGTCTGACAACGCTGAGTTATCACAACTTTAGGTTAAGATCTAGTTAAATAGTCTTTCGCACGGCACAAGATAGAATACACTAATTTTTAATAATTGTAGTCTTTATCTGAACACTGCTATGCTTCCATGAAAGTGTCTGGATTAGATAGATAAAATACGGTGAGATTTTTAGAAAGCTCATTGTGTTGACACCATTAAATTATCCTCCCTGTTGAACCACTTCGTGTCGCTGATGAATCTCATCAGGCAGCTTGCGTCGGTATTTCAAACCTCCAGCAGGCTGCGTTTCTTATCAACATTGCGGTTCCAATATTCTCAGAAATCTTCAGGATAGCTGAAACTTCAGCTTGGAATGCACTCTGATAACCTAAAAGCGATTTTCAAGAGCGGGTTTCGTGAAGAAGTGCCCCCTCCTGCCTTACTATCAAGTTTCGAGCCATCTGTATAGATGTAAATACTGTAGGGTGGAATGTTAATATCTTCTTACCACTACGTTTGAGATTCTTGTAATAAAGTTGCTTTTCGGAACCGATATTGAAACGAAACGGTATGTGCAGCTCAGAACGAAGCAAAATTTATTTAACATACAAAAGTGTTACCAAACTGAGCCCAAAGGTTGCCGTTGGGATGCGTCCTGCCAAATCCGGTGCAGGAAAATCTAAAGTAGTTTTCTGAGCATCGTTTGACGTGGTTCTGAGCACTCCGCTTATGCAGATCATACTGGAATTTTGCACCTTGGTGAGCAGCCTGAGGTTTACCTCTTTATCTACTCCAGGCCACTTTATGATCACTCCATACAGTAGGATTGGTCTAACGACGCTATAAATATACATCGGCAAATCCCGCCTTTTGCTTATGGTCCTTTTACAAGTATAGAACTATATTTCCCGCCCAGTTGAAATTTGGATTTTGTAGCAAGACTTAAACGGGCGCCTATTAGCTCCGGTGGAGTAACCGAGGGCATTTTATACTTTCCCATAACGAGAACAAACTCTACCTTGCTTGAGCTGACGCTTAGGTAACAGCGGGGAACCACCAGGCTACATTCCGAAGTGTTCGCTGTATTAGGTCACATAGCGTTTGCGAAAACTTTCACACAAAAGCGTGTTGATGGTCAGGTTCTACAGAAGTGGAGAAAGAACACCTCCCCTCGTCACAAACCTCGAAATTTCGTCTGCTCCCAGCTTCGGATTCACTACCCTGCAGCAGAGTAGCCGACCTTTAAACCCTATCAGTGAGTTTTCCACCCCTGGGGACCTCACGGCTGCAGTAAAAACCTCTAGAAATACGCTGTAAAATGCGTCTTCAATACCCGAGAAATCTACGATACAGAAGTATTTAACGCCGAGAGACTTCTCAGAAAATAGACGACTGTCAATGTCTGAGAAGCCTGAATTCAAGCTTCCAGCAATCCTTTCAAGTGCCCTTGGAGCAAAACATTACACTCTATCAATTCAAAAATCACAGTTTTTAATAGGCATACCAGCTATTACGCATATGCACATTAGGGTGGTCCTTAAATATTAAATGAAAGACTTTTTCAGTCTCGCTCCTCAATCGGTAATGCCACAGTCACAGACATCACATATACATTTTGGTCCCGATTGAGGACGGTTAAGGCGTGCCGCACAGGGGAAAAGTTCAGATTCCTCTATAGAGACTCAAAAAATTAAAATTAATTTATTTTTTCATCTAATACCCAAAATCGATACTACTAAAGTCGAAGATATAACATATAAACTTTATAAAATAAAAATTATATGTGATATCTTCGACTATAGTAACATTGACAAAGTAATTGAGGCTAAGGAAATCTGATGTAAAAATTTGCTTCCTACATTTAAGGACAACCTTAATGTGCATGTGTGTGTATCTATTATTACATGTTTGTAAATTATTAGATTTTTATTCAATTAAATTATAACAGTTTATTGGAGTATGAAACATTTTTTGAATCTATCATCAAAACTAAAAAATGTTTCATTGCCAAATATCGAATTTGCATAAAATGGTAGAAATTTGTATTGACCAAATTGTGTGGTGACAACTTCACATATTTGGCGATTTTATCAGTTTACAGCTATTGTTGAAACTAATCCGCTTTGAGGGTAGAAAGCTCAGATTCAAAAATAAAGTCACACATATGGGCAAATATGCCCAAAAATATTAACGAGTTTAATGACACAAATTCATATTTGGCAGAACCAACCTCAATATGTAGATTTTTTTTTTTAAATAGTTAGTCAGCTGTATGATTCAGAGTGATTGTACAAAAAAAAATGTTTGCTATACCATAAATTAATTTTCAGCTTCATCAGTTAACAAAATGATAAATTAGATAAAATAGTGGAAAATTTTTAAACTAATTAAAATTGCCCACATACATACTAGTAAATCCTCTACTTAAAAGGCGCAATAATACAAAATGATTTAGCATTATTTATATCGAATAATCCTATACAAGTGTACATATCATAGGCGCATAGACCTACACATGTACATACATATGTACACATGTAGTATGTACATTAGAGTATCTCAATCAAAAAATTTGCGATTTTTTTCGAGGTAGATATTTTCAAATCCAACCAGTTCACGTAAATCTTAATATTTTTATGAAATACCTTGACGGAAGTCTTACAATATAATTTTGTTTTCAGTTCCAATGGAAAAAGTACCGTTTTTTTTTGCTACGAAAAACGATGTACCCCTAATGTGTATGCGTTTTGACAATAAGTTGAACTTTTAAATGTAAACAACGCGCCCCCCAGATCCAACTTGAAAAAAAGGCAGAACAGACCTTGCGTTTTGTGAGGACGAGGATGTCGATATCATAGTCATAGGCAAAAAGGTGGCAACCCGCTACAAAAATATTTTCGGCAGTAAACTTTCTTAAATCTGCACCCAAAAAATTTTTTCTTACTTACTTTCAAAGAAAAATAAAAATTTCCAAACACTGCAAAAATATTCGATTGTTCATTAAAAAACAAAACTATTTGGAATTTTGCAACAAAAATTACACAGTGCACTGTTCGACTACAAAACTCGGCGCTGCCTGAATATCATTGAAAAATATTAATGTTGGTAAATTCGGTGCCCACTTGAGGAAGCCTTACCCAATATTTCATTTATTTTATAAATTTAATAAAGGAATATAATTTTCAAACAGGTGGCAACCCTCCTCAAACATATTTTTGGTAGTGAAATTTCCTCAACCTCTTTAGTTTTAAGCCCATATTGCAATTTTTAATTTATTTTACCAATTAAATGAAATTAAAATTCTCAAAAAAGTGGCAACCTTCCACAAAAATAGTTTCGACTATAATGCTTCCTAAATCTCATTTTGACAGCCACATTGCAATATTTATTATATTTTATCAGTTTTCTTAAACTGCAATTTTCAAATAGGTGGCAACTCCCTCACTATTATTTTTCTACATTTTACTCTAGACCCTAAGCGAAGCATCGGTGAAAACTGCATTCGATGCCATGCATTAGTTTTCGAGTGATGCGCGTACAAACATACAGACAGCCAGACAGAAAGACAGAAAAAAAGCTAAAAATTGTTGATTTGGCTTCTGATGCTCCAAAAAATTTTACTACATGTATAGATATAAATTTATGTATAGATATAAATTTCCACTTATAAAATGCGCAAGACCGTTAAAAAAATTAAAAAACCCAAGGCCTTTCTTTATGTATTCTACTTTTTAGATGAAAAAAAATAAAATACTTTGAATATGATGCTATAAGACCGCTTAATGACATAATTTAGTAATTCTTAAATAGATGCTTATGTTTTAAAAAATTATTTTTTTTTTTGCTTTTCAGTTAATTTTTATACTCTTCCTTTAAGTTGTCTCTTCTTTGTTTGTTTAAAAATTTTTATTCTTCGCCTGCGCCTAGAAAATACAATTTTCTTTATCACTTTCGGTAGTTGTATTTTTTTACAGAGCTCGAGCCAGGTTCACTCCGGCTGGTACATTACCCAACGATTCACCTTTTGATTCAATAACATAATTTCCAATTTTTGGAAATGAGCTTTATTTATAAGTTACCTAAGAATACAACACCAATTACATGGTCTGTTTGGCATACTGACGGGACAATTATAAAAAAAAAACAAGTGATTTAAAATAGATTTTAACATACATATGTACATATGTATGTATGTATAAACAATTTTCCGCTATACAAATTGCAAAACCCTTTATGTAATCACAAACATGACGGTAAATAAACGCCCACAGGCGGAGTTATAAGAGAGTATGTATTATTATATTGTCACAGTTAAGTGCTGGCGTGTGCCTCTTTTGTAGCAGGGTGCGTGTAAATACTTCAGTTCACACATTCGTATATGTAAATATGTCCATATTCGTATACATACATAATATGTACATATGCAAATACATATTTATTTTTTCAAGCACATACAAACACTCGAATCAATATAAGATATATTTCCTACTAGATATACATACATACATAGGTATGTATACGTACATATTCATATTTCAAGATAAGCATTTCCTCTCTTATCTGCACATCGTTTTTTTTTGGTCTAGTAGTAGATATTTCCGTAATTGTGAAATAAGTTACTTAGCTGCATATGTACTTTCTTTTACAATGAAAATGATTTAAGTAACATTTTCAAACATTCGTCAATAAATCAAAACACTTGGCGTCACAATGATAACAGAGATAGCCGGCATTAACTAGTTAGTCGTATCTTGAGTTGTATATGTACACATTTATATTCATTCACAAATTCAAAACGTACAGAGCTCAAATGACAGAAAGAAAGTCACACGAAAGTTGCATGCAATTGTCATTTTTCTAAGACATGTTACAGCAGGCAAAAGTCTATATTCATAAATTAAAATCTTATAAAAGGGATTTTTTTTATTTCTATTTGTTTAACGATAACAGTTACCGACATGCATATACTTACATCAGGGCGGTAAAATTCTTTTATTTTAGCCTCCCTCCAGAACTGAAGAATGTCGAAAATATGCGAGTCTCTATACATATATGTGACCTGGTCTACGGAAAGGGGGCTTAGGTGTCAAAAAATCAATTTTCACTTTTTGGTTGATTCGGATGGAAGATGAGATGCTTTTTCACGTGGTGGTAAAAATACGACAAAATATAATTTATTGGCAATGAACAAAATACATTGAATTATAAGCTATAAAGACATGATTATACACTAGAAAAACCTATTATGGGCCAAAAATAATAATGCTGAGTAGTTTATGTATTTTTCTTTGTTGTCGTTTTCCTTGAGATCTTTTTACGTGTTGATCCTGAGGAAGATGGACCTGGTTCCTCGTCTGGTTTGAGAACATCTTCACTAGTTTTTGCCTTCCGTTTCTTCGATGGCAAATCTTTCGGCAATGGAGCCACAATATCTACTTTAGATATATCCGAAACTCTGTAGAAGGTAAATTGAATTCTATGCCTCATAACTTCTGTATCCTGTCTCTGTCCATATTTCTTCCGCCCAGCAAGCTTTGCGTATACACTTTCTAGCTTTTCGTTACTCATAATTCCAGCTTCGATGTGACTTAGTATCACTAAATCAAGTTCATTTTTCGACATCTCTAAACAATTGTTCCGCGTACTCTCGATCATTTCCCGTGGTATCAGTGTATGGCATTCATTATTACAACAATCTTTTGACAGAAATTTTGTTACCANAGTATCAGTGTATGGTATTCATTATTACAACAATCTTTTGATAGAAATTTTGTTACCAGCTCCTC
>NW_016167566.1:0-21201 GCF_001687245.7 Rhagoletis zephyria
ATGCGATAAAACAACAACAAACGTAATTACAGAGTGCACCCACGACCCAAGACGACGACGACGAAGACGACGAACGCGGCGCTATAATCATAGTGCGATGATAACAAGTGTAAAGTGTGCCATAAATGCAGTAGGAAGAACGTGTAAAATAAAAAGTAAAAAGCGCTGAACTAATAAGGGACGAAGAAAAACAAAACAAACAAAAAAACACACAAATAAAAATAATAAAAAATGAATGCGAACAAAAAAGCATTACAATAAAAAAGTGACATTTGCAAAAACATTTGAGTGAGTGCTTAACAACGGAACGTTAAAAACTAGCAAGGATACCAACAAAGCGAATTAAAATAAGGAAATTGACGCAATTTTTTTTTTTTTATAAAATTCGAGAGCGTAAATAAATCCTCTAAATAAGTATCAGCAGCTTCATAAATGAGTACTCCAGCTTGAAAATTAAAAATTAAAAAAAAAACCTAAGGTATTAAGCAAAAAGCTTTAGCCACACTTAAATACTTAAAATTAAATTACTCAAATTAATTACACAAAATGATTGATGCTGCCTGCAATTATCTGAATCCCTATGCGTCCGCTTCGCTTGCCGCCGCCGCCGCCAGTATGCCGCCCATCAGCAGCAGTCATCACCATCACCATCTCCAGCAGCAGCAGCAGCAGCAGCAGCACCACCACCACCACCACCAACAACAGGCCGTAGCAGCCACTTCATTGAGTGCGGCTGCCGCCGCCGCCGCCGCCGCTGCCACATCAGCCGATACCGGTACATCAACGGCAACAAACTTTTCCGCATTGACAAGCCAAGCAGGAAGCAACCACAGCGGCAGCCACAGTCATACACATCTTAGTGGTGGCTTCACCAGCAGCGCTAGCAATTTTGCTTCGCTTTATGGCCAGAAAGGCTCAACAACAGCAACAGTAACGTCGTCGCCGGTTGCATGTAGCGCACTCGCTATGAAAATGGAAATGCAATATCCGCCACAATCATCCTCCACCGGCACGGCTTCGCCCATGTCGAGTCAACAGTCGGGTCCCTCGTCGGCGTCTGTTTCACCAACCAGCATATTTCCATCACCCGCCCAGTCATTTGCATCGATTTCCTCAAGTCCGCCTGCATCGGCAACCTCATCGTCGGTGTCGCCACTTTCCGGCTCACCGGCCACCGCCCAGGCTGTTGTCAGCGCACATGCCAGCGCAGCTGTTGCAGCAGCAGCAGCGGCCGCTGCGTCCACAACGGATCTGGGCGCGGCAGCAGCAGCAAGTGCTGCCTATCGTGGAATACCTACTCGGCGGCAGCAGCATTGCCAACACGGTGAGTTGTGATTTGTTTGTTGTAAGTTTGATTGAATTAAGGGTGGGAGGGGGGAGGGGTAGGTTGGTTGCGCTTGGTGCATGTAGTGCTGCTGGCAATGCAGGCAGCCTTGCTTGTTGTGCTTTGACTTGTGCATTTCCGTTATTTCCGTCATTTTAATTTTTCCACTTTTTCTCCCTTTTCCCTTTTTTATTTCGCCTGCAGCACACAATTTCCTATGCACAATATGCCTCGGATTACTACGGCAATGTCGGCATGTCTGCCTCGGCTGCAGCCGCCGGCGCTTGGTTCTCGCATCAGGATCGTCTTTACCAGCCGTGGTCGAGCCAGGCGTATCCGAGTTTCAATTTCGACGACATCGCCTTCCAGACGCAGCTTCAGCGGCGCTCAGTGCGCTGCACATGCCCCAACTGCGCCAACGAGATGTCCGGTCTGCCACCAATTGTCGGTCCTGATGAGCGCGGTCGCAAGCAACATATCTGCCATATACCCGGCTGTGAGCGCCTCTACGGCAAGGCGTCACATTTGAAGACACATTTGCGTTGGCACACTGGCGAGCGGCCGTTCTTGTGCCTGACGTGCGGCAAACGCTTTTCGCGCTCCGACGAACTGCAGCGCCACGGCCGCACGCATACCAATTATCGTCCATACGCGTGTCCGATTTGCTCGAAAAAATTCTCACGCAGCGATCATTTGAGTAAACACAAGAAGACTCACTTCAAGGATAAGAAGAGCAAGAAGGCGCTCGCAGCGGAAGCAAAGCAACAGGGGTCTGTTGTCAAGCAGGAGAAAGCACAAGACGCACAACAGGAAAAGTCAGCCACGGAAAGGGCGGGTGGTCTCAATAGTAATAGTACAAAGTCCTCGGTAGCGGGCCACACCAGCGCTGCATCGGCTTCAAACCCCACCACACCCAGTAACGCTACCGCGGTGTCTAAACCGAATGCGCTGCCTGCAACTTCCACGTCACGTCTCGCTGCGCCCGCGACAGCGGCAACACAGCTCCAGTTGAAAACCGAACAGCCGGATGCCACCAACGGCTATAGCGCTTACTCGAATTTGTACCATCAGGGCTCAACGCTCTTCCAGCACACGCATCCGCTAGCCAGTGCGGGCGTCTACGCGGGCGGCTTGCAGCAGCATGCGCTATCACAACAGCAACAACAACAGTCAGCCGCCGCCACCTCCTCCGCACCCTCAGCTTCCCCCCTGTCCAGCAGTGCTACGTTTGATTTGTGGAACAGCCATGCTGGCCATCAACAGCAGCAGCAACTCAGTCGCAGTGCCATACTACAGCAACAACAGTCAATGCAAGGCGCTAACGCCAGCAACAACACCAATAATGATACTACCTCATCGGCCGCAACACCGAACCTCCAGCAGCAGCAGCAGCAGCAACTACAACAGCATCAGCAGCGTCAACAACAACAACAACAGTTGCAATCCAGCTTGTCCGCCACGGCGGCGAGTAGCCAACATTATGCCGCGCTCGCCATGCAAAGCGAATCGCAGCTAGCCGCCGAATACGGGCTGACGATGAGTTCGCCCGGTGACTCCCACGGCTCCACCTCACCTGTGAATCACCACTTACACGCACCGCACCACAGCACTGCAACGCACAGCGCCGCCACCTATCCGGGACTGCTGCAAATGAAATCAGAATACAGCAGCTATCCTGATTTCGGTTCCAGCTATGGCAGCACCGGCGCATTTCACCACCACGCACCCAATCCTTGGGCGACTGCAGTCGCTTATCAACATTCTCACGCCACCGCTTGAGGAGGGAGCGCGACAAGAGTTGGTCCCATTTTAACTGGAGGTTTGGCCAGTAGCTGCTGCTTAGTAAATAAATCGCTTGTTTTGTTTTTCAATTGAGTTGAGATTATATAAAAAAAATATTCGTTATTTAGTGGCTTTTCGTTGTTGCCTGAATTTAATTTACACGAGTGAGTAATTTATAGGGATTTAATTTTAACATTTACGATTAGCTGAAAATACATCTATAGTAGATAAATAAGTTTAAGCTGATGTTTTGAATGTATGTAAATAAATTAAAAAAGTTGTAGAGGATGAATTTATTTTTATTAATTACAAGTGTATATATGTATGTACCTACCTATCTATTAGAAAATTATGTATGTAGTAATCTCTAACTTGTTATGTTCTCTTATCATGTTTTCTAAAATGATAAACGGAAAAAAATCTACCTAACAGTAATAAAATAAAGAATAAAGAAATTTACCTGCATCCAAATAAGTTTGTTTCAGTTACAATATTTTTTTCTATAAGAATTTCTGTTCTACTTGCGGCCGATCTTTTATATATGCCATAACTAGGAAGAGCTCAACTCCACGCCATGTAGGCATGCGAGAAGAGCTATCGATCGTATCTTTATATCGAGGCGGGCCTCATTCCAACATAAAGAAAATGTGAAAATATCGTTGATCTTTCCTAAAAATGTATCACATATTAATAAAACTTTGCAGAATAAAATCTCCTCGTTTCCTTTAATCTCAAGTGGGCCATTCACTACTCCTGCGCGCCATCTGGCACTGTCGCAATAGCTTTGAGCTCCTTTCAGCTTAAGTCCAGTTGCTTCGCCTCTCGATCGATATGCTTCTCCAAGTTTCGCGAGATCTGCCGGAAGCCCTGCCTCTGCCTATTAGTTGATTCCATTCCAAGACCTTCTTTGCAATACCGGCGTCTTCTGTGCACAAAGTCTAGCCTATTCAATTCCATTTCTGTCTCACAATCCAGATGTCTAGAGGGGGCTCCATGTTAGCTTTTCTGAACAACTTCTCAGTTGAGATTGTTTTAGGCCAAAAAGTTCGGAGTAAAGACATTTGTTTACGAAAACTTATAGGCGCCTAGTTATTGCAGTACGTCACTATTCCAGGTGGAACAGTCATACAGCAGTATCGAGTGCACATTGGATTTGAAAAGCTGGCTCTGGTTTTACTCTGGCCAACTGAAGTCCACAGTCGGGAAGTGGCCCCTATCAGCATCCAGCACATCCTCAATAATGGAAAGTAAGAGAAAAGGTTAGAGTATGCAAACGAAGCTGTAAGCTTCGAAGGTCTCAGATAGCTTTCTTTTGTGAAGTACCTGACACTTAGCTTCGTCGTATTCACATGGACCATTTTTTCGTCTACGGCGCAAGGCTGCCGAAAGTGAGATGAAAAACCACAAACGGATTTTTAGCTTATGTAGATAAAACGACAGATTTTTGCAACGTCGAGCAATTTGGAATCGAATATTTGTGAAGATTTTATTGGATTCGTTCTCGTTGACGACAGTTTTTTGCAAAGGCCGTAGGAAATTTCATATTTATTGGATATAGGTGTCAATTATATATTTAGGGAATAGGGCCAGAACTTAGACGCATATGCGATATTAAGTTAGGTTAGGACCGTTAGTACATAATGCATTCGTTTTTAGCGAGTTTTAATCTTTGTATACTCGTAAAGGCGCAAAACAGCGCCGACACATCGACAATGTCAAACAAAGAGAGAATGCTTCCAGCACTTGCGAGGGTATTACTCTACGTAAGATCTGTGGCCCTGTTCGAGTGGCTAAATGTCTCCGAAGTAGTTGGAATTACGAACAATACGAGTTTTATAAAAACATGAGCATAGTAGATAAATAAATAAAGATTGACGCTCTGGTAAAAAAATACTTCAAACCTTCAACGAATGCAAGGCCACCACCCATGAATGCAAAGGACCTTTTCGTAACGGAAAGTAAACAGTTGCGGTGGAAAATCGTAAGTAAGTAGTCCTCATCATTTCTGGAGTGCTTTCAATTCATTCCTGGCCATAAAGACTAAATACTTTGCCTCTCGAATGGCTCCCAGTAGCTTCCATTATCCCATGCTCTCATGGGATGGTGGGTAAGTCCGGGAACTGGAGGAATGGAGCAATGCAATTTTTCATTGATGTATTAAAATTGAATGTGGAGGGGTCTTCTACTGGTGGGCTAGACATAAAACGGGTGCCCCCTTAAAAGGTTGGTCCTAATGCCAGCTCAGATCTCGCAGTGCGATTATTTATTTATTTGCTAAATATTTTAGTTTTTTAGATATTTTTTAATAAACCCTCATAAATATTTCCAAAATTCTTCTACGATTAATTTCAGTGTTTAAAATTGAAACATCATTGAGATTCTAGGAGGTTTTGGAATATCGCTTATATTTTGTTCCCAAGGAGTGCCCATTTTTGTGGCAAAAATTAATTATGGCCAAACAAGTAGATTGTTTAACAAACCATCTCTTTTTTATTTTTGCAAAACAAAATATTTACCCTTGACGAGCGATGGGTCAAAAGGGGTCACTTGTTAACATGAAAGAGTTTGAATACAGTTTTTTTAAGTACTTTTATTGAAGAAAAAAATTCCACCTAGTTACAAATGAAATTTATAGAGTGAATAATTAAAAAAAATATTGCGAAATTATACTAATTTCAATTGAAAACCTGAATGCTCTAAATTTCCTAATTTTCCTGCTCTGAGTTAAGCAGCAACAAACATATGATTTTGTTTCCTCTCTATTGAGTTCTCCCCTCCAAATAGTTCACTACTGACAGTATAAAAAATATTTACAAAAATAGCCATTTTCTCAAAAAGCACAAAAAATAGCAACATAAAATTGACAGATTAAACTCAAAATTCTTCATTTTACACATTTTCGATAGTCTTAACACGGCCAAATACGGCCAATATTTTAAAAGCATATTCAAATGTAATTTTTGAGAAAAAATATTAATATTAAAATTATAATGTCTATAAAACAAAAGAGTTATAAATCTTTCAAGTACTTACTTTTCTGTTTATCGCTATATTTTTGGTATTTTTTTAGATAATTATATATGGTTGTTCGAAAAAAGCTAAAAAACAGAACAAAAAATCGATTCCAATATTTCACTGACAGACAACGACTTTGTCCACCTGCTAAGAAGTTTTCGTTCGTTTTTTACAAACAACAGAATACACAGTTATTTGGTTTGAAGTTTAGTTTATCAAATACCAAGGACAAAAAGTTTACTTTAGTAAGTACGAAAACCGACTTTTGGCTACATAAACTGATCAAATTACCTATAGTGGAGTGTCGTGATATCTGTACTCACCACAAGTGCAAAGTAGCCAAATCAGATTCTCATTAAAATTTTTCATTTAATAATACATCGGCTGTTAAGGCGGCTTCACCGTTCGTGTTCGGACAACTTTTTATTTGCTCTCAAAACATTTTCGCCGGAGAGATTGCTGAAGTACGGTTCACGGTCAGTGTTGCCAGGTCTTCGGCATGAGAAAACGTCCCGTTTTGTCTGAAAAAACCTCATTTCCTACCCAAAAACGTCTTTTTCAAATGTATGCACAAAGAATTGTTCTAATTAAGCTTTTATTGTATACAAAGGTACATATGTACGCAAGGTATATTAAAATGTCATTTGCTCTGTCACATTTAAAATTCATTCTAAACTGGTTTGAGATCGTTTATATAAAAATCATTTTATACATATACTTGTGATCAGCTGATTATGCCATCGATTTTGGCTGTTTCTTTTTAGTTTATTTGATGTTTATTATTTTTCCATAAAACTAGGCTTTTATTCATTCATTTATTCATTATATAACGAACAAAATATAAATTCACATTTCAAACTTTGTGCAAAAATTATAAAAATCCTGCAAAATCTCAGCTAGATTTTCAACTTTTATTCAGATTTTTCACAATTTTTCTTGAGTATACAGCTCCACTAAATTCCAAGTGCAATAATGTGCAAGTTTTAAGGAGCTAAAGAATCGCGTTGATTTTTAATATATATATGTATACTTTTTTGTCTTGTAGACATTTGGTTAAGTGGTCAGTTGTCGAAAATGCTATATTACGTTCTGTTAAGAAAGAACATAGCAATATTTCAGCCTTTTTACGTTCATTGCATTTTTCAATATGGGGCCCATGCGACTAATTCTGTCATTTTCTTTATGCGCTTAAATAAGGGTTAAGTCATCTGTGTCCAAGAAATAAATATTTTTTGAAGCAGCTGCCGTTTATTTATTTTATTAAGAAAATAATTCAAAATCAGTTCTACTTACAAGATTTAGTAACAGAGAAAAATTACTGGGAAGTTAAAAAACGTAATTTTTTACACAAAAAACGTCCAAATGACGTTAAAAACTTCAACCTGGCAACGCTGTTCACGTTTCAGTTCGGCACATTTTATTTTGCTCTGAAGCAAACAGCTAATGATATTGTTGCCTACATATGATTTTTAGGGCAAGTAACACATGCAGCACGCTGCAAACGCATATAAACGAGAATGCGGCAACCCGAATCATCAAGCCGTTCGGACAGAAAATCAAAATCAATTTTTTAATATTTTTATTTTACAAAAATAATAATAAAAATATTAAAAAATAAAATGTTAACAAGCCACAATAACATTGACAAATACAAAATCAATTTAATTCGAACAAAGAGTGTTCAGCGCATTTTTGTCGCTCTCCCAATGGGACAGAGTGGGAAAGGAACGCGTAAAATAACTAACAAAAAGTGTCCGGGCACGAACGATGAATCCGCCTTTATAATTTTCGAATAAAATTTCATCCGCTGCATATTTCTAACGATCACTCGTTGCGGGTATAGTTAAATAACATACTTCTTGAATCAATATAAAACCATGAACGCTGGAAATCTACAATGCAAACCTGGCGCAATATTATCCTTGCCCGAGTGTACGAATAAAATACTTCAATAAAAAATACTTGAGTTTGAACTTCTCCAAGACCGAAATAAGTAAAGGAGGGTTAAATCGTTTGGGCATCAGATAAAGGGTTGCGTTCTTTATCGAACAACGCCTGTGGTATTGCAAAAAATATAGAGCTTTTGAATTATGGTCAGCTTTTTTCCGGCTACTTTTACCAATGCGTGAGGGTCAAATCTCCTTAAGAACAATGAGAAAAAAAATCTAAAAGTGAAAAATTTGAACTCAAAGAAATTTCATGTCTGCTTACACAGAGATCTAACAGAATTATTACGAGTTTTAAAAATATCTAATTCGTCAATATAACCTATAATATTTGTTTTCTTTCTTCAAACATTTTTTACCGTTTGAGGCCTTGTGCGCCGATTCGTTAGACACACCCCTGAGGATAAAACCGAAATTCCAAATATTTTATTTGAAAACTAATTAATTTACTAAAATAAGTTATTACACATACATATATGTACGTATGGATAAGCAAGATAGCTAAGAGGTAAATATTTACGTAATTAAAAGGCGCCACACCTGTCAAATTGAGATACGGCTGCTTAAAGCACACATTCGACACGCTTCGATGCGGCCTATCGTCGTCGTATGTAGACGCCGTTAGCTGTGGGACAAAATTATGTAATACCACTACAACAACAACCACAACAAACAGCAACAAAGCGCACACAATTCATTAAGTTTAAATCAAACAAAAGAAATTTTAATTAAACACAGATGAAAGATCTTTCTGGTGAGCGCTTGCCAAGTCAAGTTATGTACATACATACATACATACATACATATAAACTGGAATGCATATTTCACATGGCATACTATAAGTGGGTAGGATAGACTTAGGCTGATGGAGTTCGTTTCGATTTATGTACATACATACATCTGTACATTTGCACTTGTGTATGTATCTGCGTGCTATACATATGTGTGTGTATGTTAGATTAGCCACAGTACCTATTCATCCAGGCGCAACGCCATTGATTTATGTCTAGGGCGGCTATATTAAACTGCATCAATCAATTTTCGAGTTGAATGAGCGATGCAATCGATCTCGCACCTCTTCCACATACACGCGCTCGCGCTCCAAATCATGCCAATCCTAAGCTGAGCTGAGTTGTGTTACACTTGGCTGAAGCTGTGTTGGGGTTAGCTGGGGTTTAGCTCATAGCCACAAAAGTATTTTATTACACTTTTAAGACAGCGAAGGCGGGCATAGCCGCACACAAGCCCACAATTAAATTTTAAGGTAAAAGCGTTAAGCTTAGCTTGTGGCTAAAGCGTCATTGTTTCGTGTGATAGAGCGACTTGTGTTGTTGTTGGTGTTTTTGGTGGCGGCCCTAACGCTAGAGTTTCGATAAATATTCTATTAAGGAAAACACATAAATACACTCCTCATCATTTGAATAGCGCACCATTTGATACTTAGTATTTACAGTTTTTCTTTTATTTATTTAATATTTATTAATTTTTTATAAAACTACAGCATATTAAAGCCGATATTAAAATTTTGTACACATATAAAAAAAAAGTCAAAAAAGAAGTGCCCTATCCTAATGACGAGTAGTGTATAAGTTAATAATATTTTGAGAAAAAAATTAAGGCTTGCAGCCCATTCAATTTCAGTATAAGAAAGTGCAAGTTTCGAGTCGCTGCAAAATACCGTTAATTTTTCTTTTTTGTTGAGCATACTTTGTAGGGAAGAAAATGCATAGCATCGTCAAAAAAAAAAAAATCAAAACTCAACGCTATTTTGTAGCCATTTAAAACTTGCACTTTATTATGCTAAAATTGAATAGGCTACACAAAAATAGGCTTCATATCCATTTTTTTCATTATTAACAGCTCACCACTTTGTTGACTTTTCCAAATTTGTATACAATTTTAAAATCGGATTTACACGTTTTGTGTTGTAGAATATGCTAAATTTTTAGAAAAACTTAATAATGGCCCATAGTCATAGTCGCAAGTTAAAACTCATTCTTGTTAAAATACAGTTTTATGTTTAGAATAGATTTTTAAGTTGTGTCAATCTTAGAAATTGCTTTTTGTTAAGATGAGAGAGAACAGCGCTCTCCATATGAAGAGAGAAAATTTACCCGGCAATATATAGAAATATGAGTACTTTAATTAGTTCACCCTGTGTTCGCTGCAATATTGCGGATTTAGCAAGTCGGGAAGTCGTGGGTTCGAATCCCAAATTTGATTAATAACGAAATAATTATATGAAATACCATAAACAAAAAAAATAATAAAACAAAATTTAATAAAAAATAAATAAAATAATGTTTATGTTAAAAAAATAAAAACCTGTGTGCTATGTTAATCGTTAAAACCTTTTTCTAACTACGGGCCAATGAATAAGTATTAAACAAACAAAATGAAAACAGTAAATTCTGAGGATCAAACGGGCGCCTATTCAAATGACAAGTAGTGTGCTACACTCATATAAGGCATGCTGGGAGTTATGGGTAGTATCAGATAAAAGACAAGGGGGGCGGGGGCGTTTGCCGATGCATTTGACGTATGGTGTTGACAGTTGGCTGGCTGGTGGCCAATGCGCACGCAGTATGGAGGTGACCCTCACAAAAGTAAAACATCATTTTTGGTGATGCTATGACAGCGTTCATGTACTCATCTGTTAGTAAGAATGTATGTATTTTAATGTTTTTTTTTTTGATTTCATAATTCATGTGTGTGATTTTGAATTGTGTACATATATGTACGACTATTGGTTGGCACATATTTATGTATGTATTTTGGTATTTTACTTATCGATTGCATGCTTCGCCCTACGTTTTTATTTTTATTATTTTGTGTGTTTTGGTGCAAATTTTGGCCGCTGGCTATGCAACGAAATATTTGATTGATTTATAACCGAAGCGTGTTGGTTGGTTAGATGTTGGGTATATATGTTAGCTTATTTATGTAGGCGATGCTTTTTGGCTTTCAATTCATTTATTACGTGTATGCATATATGTAGTACTCGCATTTAGGTTGCGTTCACACCAATTTGAAGTGCTGGCGCTGATGTGAGTAGTTGATGGCGTGGTTTTTCTTGCCATCATAATTTTGTTTTTTCTTTTTCTTTTGGCTTTTCGTTGCACTTGAAGTCCAGCTAAATCAAAAATAAAAGGAGTGCACGCATGCGTGTGGCTTACTTTGATTTAATGTTGTGTCCATGCAAAACATCTACGTAAGTATGTACATATGTATGTATGTAGATATGTTTGTGTCTGTAATGCATCTGTTCATTGGTCCATTGGCACGCAGAACATTTGTTGGCTCCATTTAATGATGATAAATGATGATGTTATGATTTGTTAATTTTCTTATACATACATACATACCTACTTTTTCGCCGCAGTTCGTTTTGTTGGTATTTACTTACATACATACATTCATACATAGGTGGCTTTTGTGATCGTTTACACTGGCGAGTATTGTACGCGTATTTAAAATTTATTTTTTTTTTAAATTTTTTGTTACGTATAAAAATGTAATTTATACTTGATTTGTAGTTGGATCATCTTCAGTTTTGAAAGTCATTTTCGGTAATTTTTTATAATACACAAATGAGTTTTATATGAAGCAAGCGTTAACAAAATGAAGTGATTAATCTGCGGTTTATGCATGCATACATACATACATACGAGTATGTACCGCGTTGTAATATACCGTGAGAACAAAAATTTAAGCAATTTTTTATTTTCTACCCTTTGACTAAAATAATGCTTTACTTTTTGTCGAATTTACATATCTATAAACACAAATAGGTATGTGCTTTCACTTGCTGGTGAATATTAGTGAATGTGTGGCCCCAAATGCTTTGCTTGAAAAAATATGTTTATGAAATAATGAAAACCTACATACATACCACATCGAGGGACTTTTTGCATCTTAGAATGCTTCCCCCTTTTAAATAACGGTGATATTTTCAAGTACATATGTACATACATAGATCAGTTTAAAAGGGTGAGCCGATATTTCATTGGAAAGGTAAAAAAATTTGTTGGAAAATTTTTTAACTTACTAAAATTAAATTAACTAAAGCTTAGCAGTAACATTATCGATGACAGTTACATAAGTTTTAGTGAGATTTTTATATCAGAATTTAATATTTGTGGAAATTGCAGATAGATTATATTGAATATAATGCCTCGATATATTTTTATTAAAAAAACAATAAAATTTAACAATTAAAAAAAATTGTGTAGAAAGAAAACAAATAGAATTTAGAGATAAGTAAAAAATATAAGTTTATTAAAATTTTATCAAAAAAATTTTAATTTTTATAAACAGAGCCTAGAAATAAAAAATTCAATGTTTCTAAAAATTTGATATTCCAAAAAAAGGTTTCCCGCAAAAGTTATGTATTTTTGTCCACAGAATCTGAATCTGTGTTAAAAATATGAGGGTCCTATTAAAAAAAGGACTTCCGGTCAGTGGAAGCCACATCCGGCAAAACTAGAAGTTATTAATACGCCCAAAAAGTAGAGCTCGGGGATGCTTGGTGATTCGTATTTTTTTCGTTTGCCAGAAAAACATTTTCGTCCATTTTAGAACTCCAGGACGAGTCGAAGTTCGAAGATCATTTAGCGATTGAAAAAGGCTCTTCCTAGAGAAAAGTTTGCAACAAAAGTTACGTATTTTGATCCTCAAAATCCGAATCAGTGCTAAAAACATGTATGTCTCGTTTAAAAGAAATTGCATTCCGGTCAGTTTAACTCACTTGCGGCCGAACTCCAGGACGCCCTGATTTTTTCCTTTTAAAAACAATACAATCTAAAAATTAAAAGAATCAAAAAAACTAAAAAACCATGCATGCTTCTACACTTTCGGTTGAATCCGAAATAATGGCACAGTTCCCATATGCGCAATATCGATGCCCCCATTGCGACTGTTGGAGCAACGTGAGCAAAATGAAATAAAAGTGCTTTCTTTCAAAAGAACTTTTCGCCATGAAAGTTAGCAGGGAGTATAAACAAAATCTTTCAAACTATCTTGCCTACTGTCTTTCAATTCTTTTACAAAAGACTTTCAATTATCTTAACCGGTATTGTCCTGTAAGTATAACGGCCAATAGTGATACGGAAAACGAGGCGCGAATGCGCTAATTGTTTACTTGTTGACCAGAAATGCTTTAATTAACTTCATTTTACACCGCCGTATAAGTTTCGCGAATTTACCTACAAGGGAGCAACGAAGAGATTATAGGAAGCTCGGTAAAAGCAAAAATAGTCCAGCAATATAAGTTTAGGCTGCAATCTGTTGACAATGGAATGAGATTGACACGAACTGCGGTTATTTGGAGCATCTAACTAATTGAAACGGAGCCACTTTTAGGGCCAGGCAAGACATTACATCAGGGATCTAAAGAATAAGGCTCATGAGAGCGGCTAGTTTGATGCTGACAACTGCAAAACAACCAAGTGGTAGCAAAGTTTTTTCTCAGATAGAGAAGAAGCTGCGTGCGCTGATAGGACTAACTAGGGGGCACAGTCCGTGGTGCTGTCATCAACTCACCATAGGCATTATCGCATCTTGTTTGGAAAATGTAAGGATAATACAGAACAGCAGACGGTCAATTTTTGGGCCGGATGTATTTATTGAGAATATACGAACTATATTCTATTTCCCTCGACAAACTATTAATAATAATAACAGACTACTATGGTTCACAAAAAAGTCTGGTAAGTTTATGGCTGAGTCACGAATTCCCACCCCAGCTGTCTTGCCTAATACTTTTATTTAATCCTTTCTCTTTGGAAATTTTCTTTGAGGTTTGTCCGGTCACCCACAATTCCAATTAGTTTAATTTCATTAATTTCACGTGATTCAAATTCAAGCATCGGAGTGTATAGGGAGCTCTTTTTCGCGCTATCGAAGGCGTCTTTTGCACGATTTGGCGTACCGTGAATACCTGGTCTATGGTGCGTTTACCAGTTCTAAGTTCACATTGATAAGGTCTAATCAGTTTGTTGACAATACCCTTTAGTCCTTTACACAGTGAGCTCGATAAAACCTGGTATACGTTTGTCCGACCATATTCTGACTGTTTTTATAGACGCCTTAGGATCACTTGATGCGAAGACTATTTTTCTATGGAACCGCTTTCCACGAGCATCGAAACGATCAGAGCAGCTCGAATGCAACATGATGAATAATATTCCAATGGGTGTATATCACGATCCAGAAAATAAAGGTCGCGCCATTCGCGGACCGCTAACCCTCTCTTCGTCGATTTGACAGCATCCACCCAATCGCTGACGTCATAAAATACTTTTGTTTACATTCACTGTTGCCAACTTCATGCTTTTCGCACCAAATTTAGTGGGTATTCAAAACGCGAAAATTTTTGACTTTTGTGCTTGGTGCGTTTTTGGTGCTTTTGTTTTTAGTTTGAAGACACCAAATTAGAAAATCTTAAAAAAATTGAAGAAAAATGTATAGCAATCGTAAGTGTGGTAAGCAATTTTACAAGAATTTAAACAAAATCATGGCACAGTGCCAATCATAAGTGACAAAGAAATATGTGGCAGCACCTTCAATCATGCCAGAAGAAATCGACTGTTGTGCAAGAAACATTGATTTTTGAATCGGCATCCTTACAATAAAATTATGTATTCATACATAGTCCATAAAATACACCAATAAAAATTTGGTGATTTTTCAAAGCCAAACTTGGCAACACTGCCTTTTGGTCGATGCTTCCTCTTTTTCTTGTCGAGTTCGTCTTGCTCTCTCATTCTAGTATTTATTGACGTCACGGCCAGTTGCTCTCAGCTCGATTGGCGCAATCTTGTATTCTATCATTCTTGGGTGTATATCAACGGAGAAACCACTAACCCTGTAGACTGAGACAATAGAAATCAGTAGATCTCTGCATAAAGACAATTGGTAAGAGATGGGGCCGCTCACCCAAAGTTTTTTCCTGCGTTGGACATGGGTACGCTAGTTAGAAAGTTGGAGAGGCCCTATTTGGAATAAGTGGGATTCTTAGGACCTCATATTGCTGAACTTAGCGCTCACCGCTCAGCTGCAGCAATGGGTGCGGCTAACCTTAGGGGTACTAGGTGTTTTATTGCTTAAAAATTAGGACTCTATTATCCCTAGAAGCTTCGGATTTTTCATTGATAACATAAATAAATGCCTAGCTAGTCTGACACCAATGCGCTCTTTCTCCAGGGCTGAATGCACGGAGAGCACTAGCTGGTAAGAGTCAGCACTGAACTTCTCCACAGGATAGGCCGAAACTTAAAGAAATAGTAGTTTACCGAGAGCATTCCATCGTTATCAAATTAAGGCGTCCCCACCAGTGTAGTGTTTTCCAGGCAGAGTTAGCCGCCATTAAGCAAGTAGTCGTTTGGTAAAGATATACACACTTCTATTCGGATAGGCAAATGGCAATAGAAGCTCGGGCTTATTCACCATGGTTTCAAAGGGAGTAAGGAATGCCTCACTTATTTTTAAGTTGCGCCTAATTTTTATAGTTAGAAGTACATACATATATGGATACCAGGCTATGGTGATATTGCAGGTAACTGCTTTTCAGACGCATCGAAAAGGAAAGGCGTCCCTCAGTCGGTCTCACCGAGAAAATTTTAGACAAATGAGTCTCGTGTTAGCTTACTGAATGCAGGACGTAAACCAGGACATGTGCAACTGTAAGATTTTTCTGACCGAGAGCAGACCCGAAGCGGTTAAGAGGAAACACGCAATTCTGGTGGTTGTGTTCACGGACACACTAAATATCATATTAGGTCCTATTGTTGTTGTAACAGCACACAAATTCACTAAAGAGTTTTTGGGGAGTGTTGCTGGAGTGACAGTCCTTGGCCTGGGTCGTTCCGGTTACGTAGACCCGACTGTCGTGGGAACGGTCACATCAGGTCCTCATTGCGGTAGCTGCTTAGAGAATTTCCTCTTAAGCTGGCTAACTTTTGCGAGGCTGCAGTCTAAACACCTTGGATCGCGTTTTTACTGAGACTGATTGATATCTGCCGACTGCGGTATTTCGTTCTTGGTACGCAGTGTTTTTCGCTATAGCTTAACAGCTATTAGCTAGTGTTAGTGAGTTGATACTTTTGGACCGATTGAAAATAAGCACATAATTTTTACTCAACTTTATACATATATAAATGTACTTTAAATCTCTTAAATCGAGTGCTCCAACGCATAAGATTGTATAAGTATGTAATTACTAATATATACATACATTGAATGCCCAAATGTAGGACTTTTTTAATACTGCGGCATGCTGTGACAAAATTTCACCCATTCTTCCTGGAAAATTAGTGATTTGACACTTCTGTCAATATTACAACCAATGCTATGCGACACTATGTACCTACTTATAACATAATCCATGAATAATTTTGAAGCACCTCGGGTACATGGTACCCACGAGCCACTTAAGAAAACATGTAAATTCAAATTTATAGCCGCAAAACGAGTGTCAAATCGCCACATACATACTTGTAGGGAGTACTTTCGTGTATTATGTAAGACAATGCACGCCCGCAGGTTTGGTAAACCACTTTCTTCAGCTACTTGCAGTTAAACTGTAAATAATAAAGACGTTGCACAACAGGTTGGCTGCCACTTGAACATGTCTATGTGCGCTGTATGCAATACGTAAAAAAAAGTAAGGAGGAAAAATAAAAAAAATCAAAAAGAAGCCGCAATGCTGCGAAATGACATAGAAGTAGCTCACTTAACGCGCCGACACAACCGAATTGCTAAGGCCAATAAAGGACATACAAACACGCAAGCGGAACGCGCGGTGAGTGAAGAAACCATGTGACGAAGGATCGTGTGGGTAAAGATGTACATATTCCAATATGTACCTTTGTAGTTTGTTTTACTAGCCGCCTTTTTTCTGTAGAATTTCTTCTTTTTTTTCTTTGTTAAGATGACATTTTGGTTAGTTTTACACGCTTATTGACCAGCAGTCAGCGAAACGATCTCTGCTGATGATCGTACAAATGTATGAACAACACACGAAAAACACAACTATTTCACAGGACATGTGAGAGATTACCTATCACTTGGGGCAGAGATATGAGTTCGTATTCATGTACATACATACACATGCATTCTTGTGTGTTTGTGTGTGTTTCAAGTTATGTGACCATATGACTTAACTAGAAAATTTGACAAGCCTGTTATGCCTATTTGGATTTACGCAGGATCGTCTTGCCTTTACTTGTAGATCCTAAGGACAACAGAATTTTTTGGCGTACTGTGCCTCGCAGCGGCGCTGTGTTTTTTTGCGGTGTAGTGGGCGTTAACGACATGGCCAACGATGATTATAGATTTATGTATTTTTCTTTTTCAGCTAAACATTTTGCTTTTTACTCTTTGTAGTAAGTCGTTTGGTGTGTGTTTTGAGGCTCTTTCAAAGGCAATGTTTATTAGAAAATGTTGCAACATATGGTTGGACTATTTAATGTTCTTTTGTTGTTGCTCTAAAAAATTTGTGACTTTAAATGGCAAGTCAGACCTTCTGTCTTCGTTTTCTTGTTACGATAGGTAGCAGTTGTACTTAATATTTTATTATTATGTTTTCCATAATTCTTTAATCCTGATAAAGTTAACAAGAATTTCGTTGGCCACTTAAAAGGCGATTCGAATGCGATTTGTAATAAAGCATGGAGAATGAACAATGCCTGTACAAGTTGATATTTAAAATAAAATTATATTAAATTTTGATTGGAAATGAGATTGCGGATACATAGGTTTTGTCAGAGAAATTTCTTAATAAACTATGAACAAAGTTGAAGGTGGTGTTAGTCTCTCGGTGTGTGTCCAGTAGTTGTTGTTCGTAGTGCTGGGTTTCGTCTTTGATTTCGTAGAGATGAAGTTCTGCTTCCAAAAAGTGCCTGTTCGGGTGCTTAGTGAGCACAGCTGACCTTGCACTCCTTCCTCAGCTTATTTAATGTAATATGTATTCCCCTACTGGAAGCATGTAGGCCTCTCTATATAATATACACTGGTGCTGTATAGTCTAGAATCAGCTGACCCAGTTGCCTAATATGTTGTCAACAACGTTACTTTATTTTAGCCACAACGCCGGTCGGCGAGCGTCTTGGGGACTTTGTTTGGACTCTGTACTTTACAGGCAGCTATTTCTTATCCCTCACACGGCAATTGGAACGCAATGACCACAATCAGATCGGGAATATTTAAATGGAATTTCAACAGATATGCAGTGCCAGCTTGAAAGCCCGCTTTAAATATTTTCGTCTTTGTTCACTCTTTTCGACTTCTGTAACCCCAGCCTTCAGAATATTTTACATCTGTAATGCATCTTTGATCTTTGGCGTTTAATTACACTGGACCACAAAATGAAATAAAAGTTTAATTTCTGTCAGTTCGGTTGATCTTTGTGTTTTTTTGTTGAATAAAAATGATGTGCTGCGCTGACGGAATTCGTAATCGAACCTGCTGGAAGCCAACAGATAACAGCAAGTGGCTTTGCACTTTCAGCTACAGTCAGACATATGAATTTATTTTCAAATGTGCAACTTGAATCACATTTCTTACAATCGGTGTATTAGCCATGAAAAAACCAATCAATAACTTGATTGAAAAAACCGATGTACTTTTGGCTCAGTGTGCGCACCATAAATTTGAGGAGAAGCTCGGCCAAAATACAACGCAAAAATGGCAGCAAAAACATTTTTTTTATAATAAACTTTCAACTGAATTGCATTGAGCATGAAAGAGGTACTACAGATACATACATATATAGTGACCCAAAGAAGTGTTCACATGTTTTTTTTTTTTTTTTTAATATTCACAACGTTTTTCAAGTAAATTGTATGGGCTATAAAATTGTATATCCAAAAATCTTCTATGTATTCAGATTAAAAGGTTCAGACTTTGATGAAAACACAGGGCAACAGAAATGGAAACAAATTTTGGGTGATTACGAATTCGTAGATAAAAGGTAGAGATCAGCTCGCAGCATTTGGAAAAAACGTGGTCAAAGTGTAAAAAGTAACTTGCAGGTCAAGGTGCAGAGATGGTATTTTCAGGCATTGTATTTGAAAATTTAAACTTTAGTCCAAGCGTAAGTGGAAAGTTCTATCACATTTTGCTGCTGCGCTAGAGCTTCTCAAACATTGTCCAAATGTGCTCTTTTGGCAGTTTGACCAAGTTTTTTTCTAAATCTGTGGATAATGGAAACTTTGTACTATTCAGCACAACAGCAGCAAAACAAAAACAACAAAAGTAGCTTTAACATTTTCCGCGCCAAAATTAGTGTTTTTCTGTGAAATTTGTTGATTTCTTTTTTTAATTTTGTATTGAGTTTGTAACTTTGAGTTTTTGGGTTTGGCTTAAGGCATATTATATATTTTTATAAAAAATAACATAATTTTTAACAATGAACAAATGTAGAAATTAGTATGGGACCACACTCGAGGTACCACCTTTCTGATAAAAAATTATCGGAAACGGTTCACGTGGTTCAAAGTTATACGGTAACATAGACACAAATAAAAAAAATATATCCCGATGAATCAATAACCCTCCTCCTTTTTTGAGGTCAGTTAAAAATTTTAAATTGAAAAACCTTGTGAACAAAAAAAAATCAACATGTTAATACCTGTTTGAATCACTGTATGTGCTTAAGGCCAGGGCTTCGTAGCGGAGCGGAGCAAAGGAATAAGGAGCCAAGAGCTAAAAAAAACTCTTTTACTCCTTAAATCCTTAAAGAAAAATTTTCTCGCCTAGTAACGATATATTTTTAAATATTTTTGTTGTTGGGTTGACACAAAAATTTTCAATAATAACGGCCTGAAGCTCGATAACAATTAAATAAGTGTTTAGTTAATAAATTTACTTAAGTTATTAATTTTTCTCACTGAAAACAACCGTGTAAATAAAATTCCATTCATTTTAAATATTTGGGCCAAATTCTTATTTGTTATGTTTGCTGGGTTGGAGCTTTACTTGCACTTATGTTTATTGGTTATTGTTTATTTGTTTTTATTTTTTGAATAAAGAAAAGACTGATGAAGACGCGAGAGAAAACTTAATTTTCGCTTTTTTAACTCTATTGGCCGAAACAGCTTCAACCCAGCAAACCAAATTCCATTCTATTTAATTTATGTACATGGCAATTTTTTCCACATTCTTTTGGACGCAGAAGTACTGCTAGAGCATCTAGATTCTAGATACATTTATGCATCAACGTTTTTTTATTGGGAGCGGGAGTGGGGCCAAGGCGGAGCGGAATTAGAGCGGAGCGATGAAAAGAGTCTTTGCTCCAAAGCCTTGCTTAAGGCATCTGGGGTCTGTTCAGGTTTCGAGGCTGAACTTCCTTTGGAACATTATTTTTTTCTTTTCTATTCTTCTTCCCTTCTTTTATTTTTTTGTCTAGGTTGGTGAAGTATTACAGCAAAGAAGCTTCTATGGTTTAAGAAAGATCCCTGGAAATTCAAGTGCTAAATTTTATTAGCCTTAAGATAGAAACTGCATTCCGCTAAGAAACAATAATGATGTCATATTATTAGTCCTTGAAATAAAAATGTATGTGGAATTTTGAGAAGCATACTTATTCCAACAAACATAAGAACATATGTATGTAAGTAGGCATTCCAAAATTTTCCTAATAAAAACATCAGGCGTTGGCGTGACATTCCCAACGATAAGCTTATCATCTAACAACGCCCAAAGGATATTCGAATGTATTTCTAATTTTCGATGTTACAAAGAAGAAAACAAATAAATAAATTAATGCATTCATATGCGTCACAAAGGAGTGCTCTCGACAAAAACAGCAATCAGTGTCGAAGAAAAATGAAAAACAAAGGGGAAGATAAAGGGGGCAGACACAAGGTTGATGCCAAATGTAATTTGTTGGCGGTGTAGCGCCACCGATGCATACATAGAAAGGACGATGACATATGTAAGGCTTGAAATTTTCATTTTCACGGCACCGCATGTCGCTTGTTACTACTATTGCCAAGGACTAACGTACACATAAATATTTACTCATATGTTGTTTTGAAAAGTTGCTGCCACATTGCGACGCGTGCTCTGGCTGGTGCCACAGCTAATGGCTCCACAATGACCGCGCACAAAAAAACAGGAAGAAGAAAAAAAAAA
>NW_016167567.1:0-1619 GCF_001687245.7 Rhagoletis zephyria
TCGCTAAATCGGAGTTGATCTATCTGACGATGGAAGTTTCGGTTAGAACCGTTGGGCAAATTAGGAGTTTCTCTAGCCCAAACTGGCGTCGAGATATTCGGTTGGTCTAAATTAGGTTGGTTAGTGCGGTTGGTTGGACTAAGACTCGCCGAAGGCTGAGCTGGTTGGCCATTTAAATTCAAACGATCTAATAAGTTAGTTAAAGTATTTTCGATCTTTTGCTCTATCAGCTGTTTAACACGGCTTTCAAAATATCCGAGCAAGGACGCTTGTCTGGCTGATATTACTGCAGATACGATTTTGCGCATACGATTCTCTTCTTCACTGGCATTACGGCTTATATTTATACCATCTACACCAGGCAGGCTTGCAGCGCCTTCAGTTTGGTGTTCTTTAGCTTGCTCCCTTGCTGGCATTCCTAAATCTCTAGAAGGGTTATCTGACTGCAAAGCGGTACGGGATCTGGTGCGCGCACCAGTAATTTGGGAGAAGTCCCTGCTGGTACACCTTGCGCGACACTGTGGGCATGAGGGGTTCTTTTTAAGCCAATTTAAAAGACATATTCGATGAAAATTATGGGAGCAGGCAGTTATTAAAATGTCATCACGTTCTAGTAAGCCCTCTTTACATATTGAGCACGCCTTGGCCTGTGGAGGCAGGTGTTCTTTACTGTGACGTATCGACATTTTTTTTAAAACAAAAACTTATATTTGTTAATCAAAACCAAAAGAAAAAACGATGAATAGAAACGTTATCAGTACTATATATGTACTCACTGACACTTTTTTTCGAAAGGCAAAAAAAAGTAATGATTGACCAAACGATCCACTTAAAAAAATATATGAAGGCTCGATGGAAATCCGATTAAGGTTTTATTGAATCCCCTTGAATCTTAAGTTGACTTATTTTAAATAAATGTGCATAAGTATCTAAATACTTAGAAATAATCGAGAAAAAAAATCGTTAGATTCAAAAGAAGATTTGCAAAAAAAAATAGTCAAAAGCAATAAAAAATTTAATCAAGGCAAAGGTAAATAATCATCAAGAAAAATTTGGTCTTTTTCTTTCGGTTGCGTGGAGATCTACGTTTCGGTTAAGGCAATCATAGGCTACGGGAAGCAGATAATTAATTAATTTGTAGCATATCAAATGAGAAAATATTCGGTTATAGTCTACTGTGCACTACAAAATTCCGAACTCTCAGATATTTTATACAAAATTAAGAAAATTAAATATCTCGAATGGAATGTGAGACAAACGATTATCAATCTCATCAAAACTATGCAACTTGATTAAACCATCGGTTAGCTAGACGGCATGAAGCCATACTACAACTAATATTCCTATTAGTGAAATCAGCAATGGGTTGTGCGCTGGGCTTGGGACCCGCCACGTAAAAACCACTTCCAGTGAAGAAGCAAGGCAAAGCCTCGGATGAGACCCCCCCTTATGATGACGACCACGGCAAATGTTTAAAGGACTACGATTTGAGGGCATGCACCTGGAATGTCCGGACCCTTAATGGGGAAGGTGCCTCTGCCCGGCTGGTTGATGTCCTCGTAAGGACAAAAGCTGACATCACCGCCATCCAAGAAATGCGTTGGACGGGGCAAGGCAAA
>NW_016167567.1:6942-9331 GCF_001687245.7 Rhagoletis zephyria
CTTCATCAAAATTTTGCCGTGACAAGCAATCTGGCACCACATTTAGTGAACCTTTTCGGTGTTCTATTTTAAACCGGTAACCTTGCAGTTTCTACGCCCATCGAGCTAGTCTACTGGACAGGTCTGTCTGGCGCATGAGCCATTGCAAGCTGGCGTGGTCTGTGACGATAGTAAAATCCTGGCCCTCAACATATGCTCTAAACTTCTGTAAACTGAGCACTGCTGCGAGGCATTCCAATTCAGTAACGCTATAGTTACTTTGGGTCTGGTTCAGTTTTTTCGAAAAATAGGCAATCGGAGCTTCTATATCATCGTCATTCCTTTGTACTAACACGGCACCAACACCAAGCTTGCTGGCGTCACACTGGATGAAAAAGGGTTTTTCGTAGTTTGGGCTAGACAGAACTGGTGCTGAAGATAGCATTTGTTTCAATTTGTCAAAAGAAGCTTGCGCTTCCTCATTCCAACAAAACGTCTTACATTTCTTCAGCAAATTCGTTAGGGGCGTAGTGATCGTGGCAAAGTTATCGATAAAACGGCGGTAGCATCCGGCCATTCCCAGGAAACGGCGTAGTTGCTTCACACTAGTTGGCACCGAGTAATTAGATACTGCAGAAACTTTGTCCGGATCGGTCTTCATTTTTCCCCCACCTACGATATATCCGAGATATCTCACCTCTCTGATACAAAATTTACTTTTCTCGACATTAATTGTCAACCCCGCTTTTCTTAAGTGATGTGCAACTTCGCATAAAACGGACATGTGGGTGCCAAAGTCTTCTGACACAATAAGAAGGTCGTCTAAGTATACAAAAACTTGATTTCTTAGCTGAGGAGGGATAAAGCCAAATGGCATTACGCGGTAACGGTAAAGCGGACGATTTGGGACAGTAAAGCAGGTGTAATCTCTGGAGCTTTCTGAAAGCGGTATCTGCCAAAAGGCACGACGCAAATCTAGTGAACTAATGTACTTCGCCTTGGGTATTCTGCTTAAAATACCATCAATGTGAGGAAGAGGATACGCGTCCTTAACGGTAACGCTATTAACTTTTCTTGAATCAAGACACAGACGGACTTTATTTGCCTTTTTCACTAACACAATCGGACTAGACCACGGACTATTCGGGGATTCTTCGATTACACCTAGCTTGAGCATTTCATCTATCTCTGCATGTACATTCTTTTCCACGGCAGGAGATATTGGGAAATATCATTGTTTTATCGGACGGACACCAGGTTGAAGCTCAATAACGTACTCCATAAGGGAAGTTTTTCCTAAGCCTTCTTTTTCGAAGCTTGGAAATCTATTTTTAATAATATCTAATTTTCGTTGTTCTTCAGCACTTAAGAAAAGGGTATTTTCGCCACGTTTGGCATCTAGAGAGATTTCGGATACTATGTGTGGGGCAATTTGGAATTTACTCCAAAAGTCGACTCCAAGTATGACGTTTTGTGACATACTGGGTATAATTAAAAACTGTATGGCTTCTTTTTTATCTTCAAACTTTACATTTAACTCTATGGTACCGAAAACTACTTGTTTGCTTCCGTCAGCGGTACATACCGACGTTGAATGCGCGCGTAGTTGTTGTTCCTTGCAAACCTTTTCCGCTAACAAAGAACCTAAGCACGAAACCTGAGCTCCGGTATCTAGGAGGGCCAAATGTTCAGATCCGAGAATTTCAATCTTCGCATAGGGTCGTAAATCAAACGACTTACGTTCGATCGAACAAACAAAACTTTTTATCTGTTTGCGATTATTTTTAACAACCTTCCAAAATTCATTGTGACGGGCAGACGAACGACTTGAGGATGGTTTTATGTCATTATCAAAAATTTGTTTCCTAATTTCGTTATAATTTTTAAGGCGGACTTCATATGGTATAATTGTAAACGGATTAGTAGTTTTCTTGCTGTCAGGGCGTTTTGGCGACGTTACGCCCCCATTCGTGATGGACTTGTCAGGACATATGAGCAACTTTTTTAAATTAAATGTTTGTCTTCGGGGAGCGAGGACTCTGCTTCAAAGCCTCGCTCGCTTTGGAGTTTCCCGAAGAGCAATCTGGACATTTTGGTCGATAAATATCGGGTGCACCACAGCCATAGCAAAACACCTTTCGCTCTTCCAGGCAGTCATAGTAACGATGTCCTTCACCTTTACAATTCCAACAGAGTATTTTAGCTTTTACAGAAGGCTTCGAAACTTCGTCGATTTCGTAATCTAAGTTTTCTGATAAATCGTCGTCACCTTGTAATTCATTGACATGACGACGCATTTGGTGTCGTTGGCTTACCATTGTTTGCAAATTAGTCGACTTGACAATTTCGTTTGCTAAGCTTTCGCCTTTCAGGCATAATTTTCGAAGTTGGGCTATCGAATTGATCGGTA
>NW_016167567.1:10571-21199 GCF_001687245.7 Rhagoletis zephyria
AAAACTCATGAGGAGGAAATTTATCGATCTAACTTAAGTGTAAGAAAATGATTAAAGGTAACTTTTACAGACTAAAGGTAAGTATTATACGCTAAAGGTAAATACTATATATATTGTATTAATCCCATTTGCAATAATTCTCAGTCAAGATTTCTTTTGTTATTTATCAGGTCAGTTCGCTGTACTAGATGTTGATTCACCTGCATATAAAATTAGCTTACTGCAGGAATGGTATTTGAAGAATAATAATGTAATTCAATTAGTGAAGCTGGAAGTTATCGCCGGTCGCCGATGAGGTCGTAGGTTTTTGGTAGTCGAAACGAAGTACAAGAATTAGGTGGAATCATACAGTGCAAGTTGATAGAACTTTAGTAGCTTCGCACTATAATTCCTGTCGCCAAGAATGGATTCTTGAGGATGACCAGTGTCGTCACGAATAGCAGTGTAAGCAATAATTTGCATGCACTTGCTTACGGGAATAGTTTAGCCCATCAATGTCCTTAACGCATGCATCGGCAAACGAAAGGATGATGTGGATATGGACACCTGTAAATAGGTATCACTATTAGCGCTGGCTAAGTTTGAGCACACACGTGGTAACTTTTATTATTTCGCTTCTAACTATAAAAATTGCGGTAGGAATCTTACCTTTAGTGTGTAAAAAATCCAGGCGTTATTATTTTATATAAAGATGGCTCCGGAATTAATAGATATTTATTGATTTTCGCCTACTTTTTGTTAGGTATATATGTAAGATTTAACTTTTTATGTTATTTTCACTTGTTTTTTTTTTCACCCGTGTATCCAGCTCGCTGGTTCTCAAAAGAAAGAAAGAAAGGATTTCGGCGGAAGTTAGATGTAAGCTGAGGTGGCTATCTAATTTATAGATGACTGATTATCTAAAATCATATGGGTGGAAAGATGGGTTAAGGAAACTTGCAGAGCTATGTTTATTATGCTTTATGGTATGGAGGGGAATAAAAAAAAATATAGAGATGGAACTTGAAGTCTATGAATATGATGCGGAGAATTATATGAAAGGATACTATTACAATCGAGTGATGTACAAATTCTGAATTTGATTAAACCCCTCTTCTTTATCGGATAGTGCTTTTTCTACTCGTTTTAGCTTTATTGATACCTCGGACAACTGATATTGTAAATAACAAATATATCTATCTTTTTCTTCTAAAGTCATCTTCAGCTTGGAATTTTCGCAAATCAGTTTCTGTTCCCTAGCTATAACAGATGTTAAGCTTAAATTTGTCTGACCTCCCCTCTCAGTAAAATTTTCGCCCAGTTTTATACCTCCTATTTCCTCGGCGGCCTCTTCTGCAACGGATGCCAGTAAATATAAATCGCTAGATTCACCGAATGAATCCATGCCTTCTTCTATCGATTGAGGGAAAAAATCATCAGCTCCCAATTCGATAGTCGAATTAATATTCGTTACACCTAATTGAAAATTGGGCGTAGGTAAAGGTAAACTAGCTGCCAAGTTTTCATCTGGAACAGCGTTCGGCAACAATTTCCTCTGCAACCTCATACTTCTGGAAAAGTGGCGCTGGCACGCGTACATGTATTTAGCATGGGTGTCGCTTACACCCAAGCGATCAAGCCAAATAGTGTATCTACAGAATAATAAATAAGAGCCTAATACTTAAAACCAACTTAATGCCTCTACTTTATGTTAATGAATTTAACTTCTAACTACATTAACAAAACGTTATGTTTAAAATTAAGTAGAAAACCTGCAAAACTACTCGTAATATTAGTTATTTCCTTATAAGCGCTAAAAAACTCGTTCAGTACTAATCAAATTTTTTAAAACAAATTTCAAATACTTAATACTTAATACTTAAAAAGTTTAAACACATATAGCTATCGCTGTCCTACAAGAAATTATTGTTAAATATATACCAACATTTACACAAATATTCAAACGAGAAATTGGTAATCAAACAACATAGTAATAGCTAAGTTAGTATTAGTATTTGGTCCCATCCAATAGCAATATATTATTTTAAACTACAGATGTAAATAGCAGTCTACACACAAAATCTACCACAAAACTTCCAAAATATATTGTTATCACCAACCTGGCTTGGTCCTTCTCCTGATTTGGGAAGTTGAAAACTCGATGTTCCCCGACGCATCCTCGAACACACTTGTTTTTTGCTTTTGGCATTTTCTTGCTGAAAAAACATCATTGCAACATAATTCATTAGCTTAAAATATCACCCTTGCACTAACTTTAATATTTACCTTCTTCTTTTTTACTTTTTCCTCTTATAACATCCAAATTTCTACAAAATATAAAAATCGCGACACAAAAACGCAAAAAGGAACTGTTATCGTCAATTATTTTTGACGTCTTATTTCTGGCAGCGCACTATTTCGCGTGTCAGCTGTTTATCTGCCCAGGGATTGGCAGTGCTGCCAAGTAAGAAAACGACTTCCTGGTCGCGCTCTCAGAAAAAATGAGAGAGTTTCATATCTAGTTATCCATGGCGTGAAGGGCAAACGGTCTAGCAATGCGTGGTATTGTTGATCAACTTAATACTTTAATTAAACATACTTACTATTAAAATTTCATTTTAAAAATACCACTGTGTCCCACTGTGGTAGTAATATGTCATTTTAAAACTTGAATCATAGAAATCGACCCAGTACATCGACTTTTTTGCTCTCACGTTTTTTTGGGCTTTAATTTTATATATAGTATAGAAGATATAGATAATTTCATTTACCTGGTAATTAAGTAACATTTTTAATTTAAATATATGTATTTGAATAGATGATATTCCTAATTTATATATCTCACTTTGAAATCTATTTTAGTCCTCTTTCATTTGATACCACATTTGTTTAATTTGGATAAGCGGTGTTTTCTTTAATTATTACAAAAGACTTTTATGTTGGCCTAACAAGTATTATTAAACTATTGAACCCGTATGGCGTTAAAACGCCAACCCCTATTAAAAAACCTAACAAAATATTTCAAATATTTTTTTAAACAGGTGGCAACCTTCCAACATGTACATAAGAAATACAGAATTTTCCAAACCAATTTCGTTGATACCCATATTGCAATAACTCATATAACTTTTTAAATAATTTGAATAATTCTTATTTCTGTAAGGGTAGCAACTATTCTCGAAAAACATCTACAGCCCAAGCTCTTTAATCTTACACCTCATTTTTCAAAATCGAACGGCCGGTGCGGATCAAATGGCATTGATTATTAAATAAGTTGAATTAAATTTTTTAACAGGTGGCAACTATTTTCAAAAAATAAAACCTCATTGCACATCTACAGGCCAAGCCCTTTAATTGGACACTTCCCTTTTGAAAATCGAACCAACGTACATTAACATAACCCCTAAATTTCTTATTTTGTCAGTCATAATCAAGACGCTATTACCAACAAACAGTTTTGGAATATCTTCCACATGTACTACACGTTTACTAATGGGCAACACATACGACTTTGCAGCATTTAAGTAAAGACAATTATCGTGGGCCCACTGTGAAATTGCAGACAGGTCACTATTAATTTTAAAACACAAATCTTCAACAAGACCAATTTGACTGGACAAGTACAATTGAATGTTGTCAGCGTACGCATGGACATTGATATAGTGGCACACAGAGAATATGTACATAATTCGCAAAAAGACTAAACAAAAGAGGGCCAAGGACAGAACCTTGCGGCACACCGGAGCCAACAAGTTTAGATGTGGAAGAGCCAGCCTTGCACATTACCTTTTGAGTTCTTCCTGCAAGGTAGCTGATCATAAGTTTGACAGAGCTATCAGAAAAACCAAAGTGGTATTTAAGTTATTTGCAAAGCAAGTCATGATTCACCAAGTCAAATGCCTTAGAAAAAGCCAGAACGCAAAGAAGAGATAGGTCACCACTGTCAAACTGTATCCGTATATCGTCAATTATTTTCAACATAGCCGTAGAGCAGCTATGACTTGGTCTAAACCCTGAATGCAATTGCGATAATAAATTATTTTCTTGTACAAATGAGGAAATCTGCCCTGCCATCAACGACTCGCACACTTTTGAGAAGGCTGGTAAAATACTTATAGGTCTGTAGTCTCTAGGATTAGTAGCAGTGCTCTTTTTGGCCATTCTGCTGGAAAATATGAAGTTGTGAAACAGTTGTTAATGACATGAGTTAGAGTTCTCAGAATGAAAGGCAGCACAAGTTTCACAAACTTCAAAGATATCCCATCCTCCCCAATGGCATTAGACTTGACACCCATCACAGATTTCAAAACTTCTGATTCGCTTACTCCGTCAAATTGAAACTCTTCTTTTAGAGCAAAATTTCAAGTGAAAATTTCAGTTGGAGGACTTTTACTGTTTCTTCTTTCTGATAGATGCATGTAGGTTTATCGTGATTTCCTGCCAAAAGGCTTAGCATCACGGTGCCCGCACTTAGTACAACGGATTCAGTTTTGCCTTAATCACTGCCCTGAAATGCAAGCACTTCAGCTCCAATCGGCAGTGTGTGGTGGACACACTTACCACCTTGGTGAGGCCGAAACCTACCTCAAATCTCTGCCGTTCTTTGGGTCCCGGCACCCGGTTGAAATGCAACTCCACATTGAACTCTTGCGAGTTCTACCCGCATTTAGGTATTAAACCACAGCCACCACGATACTCCCCGAAGGGGCCGTACCCATGAACAGACCAGAGTAATGCTCTCCGGCGAGATTTGCTCGATTGGCTCAACTCACCCTGACCCACTTAACTGACTCAACTCACACTAGAACGACTTACACGACTACTGCTGCGGTCTTACTCGCCTCACTCGTCACACTAGGCAGCCTCCGGGGGCAAAGGAGAGGTTGCGTGACTCGCTCAACTTTCGCAACGACTCGAGTTGCTCAACTTGCACAGATTCATCATCTTGCTCCGTCTTGTTCATGTTACACGTCTAACTCGCCTTGCTCGTGGGCACCCTCCTCTAACCAGGAGAGGTGACACCACTCACTCAACTTTCGCAACGGATCGAATTGGTCAACTTGCGCACCACTTTTCCATCATCTCCAGCATTTTCCACGGTTTAAAAACATTTTCCTTCATTATCCAACTTTCGTTCAACTTCTTTTTCCCCCTTTTTTTCTAGTCGTGTTTGCCATGCTAGTGCTTGTCTTGCCAATCTTGCACGCCTTGCCTGTGTCACCAGTTTTTCTCGTCTCGCCGACGAACACACTCCGGGGGCATCTGTTCCCCGCGGCACCATTTTAAAGTCTTTGGTATGACTTTCGACAGCCGTAGACTCTTCTGCCAGTTGAGCCTCCACCGACTCAGGACTGGTAGCCTTTAACTGGGGTAGACGGGGTTGTCAAGCCCGTACCCTGGAAATACCAAAGCCCACTGTCTTCCCTCCTGTTTTCTCAAATCGGGCTTGGGCCCGTCTAAGGCACAGTTGTTTTTCTGCTGACACTAGTCATTGAGTGTGTTTGGGTCAATTTTACAATCAGACTTAGGTTTTCCATGCACATTTAGGTTTTTCAAATTGCTCCATAAATCTTTTGATGATAGTGACGGGTTCAATTTATAACTAAAGTACAACCGCTTTGCATTTGTTGTAATGACAGTCGCTTTATTTCTTGCAGCCTTGTATTGTGACCAAGCAACGTCAGAGTTGGTTCTTCTCCATTTGGCATACAATTTATTTGTAGTCTTTATAGCTGAGCTGACCTTATTAATGTACCAAGGACAGGAGATATTCATAGCCCTAAAAATGCGGACAGGGACATGATCGTCAAATAATTTAGTGAGGGTTTTATTTTAAAAGTCAGGTTTTTCATCTACAGTCTTGTAGAACCAACAGCTATCCCAGTTAACATTTGACAAATCAACGAACAGATCAGAAACGTTAACATACCTCAGATCACGATACATAAAAATAAAACTATCAGCAGGACAATTCAACGACACATCTAATGAACAAAATATTAGGTCATGGTCAGAAACAAAAGACATTTGGTCAAATTTAAGAATATGGTCAAGATTAGACGTAATAACCAGGTCTAGCAAGCTAGGTTTCGAATTGTTGGCGTATCTTGTTGGTAATAACTTGTTGACTACAGCAAGGCCAGTAGCGGATACGTGGTCAAGTATTTTAATAGCATACAAGTCGTTTAACAGCAGGTTAATATTAAAATCACCACATATAACATAATATTCATATTCAATTCAAAACGCGGATAACTCAACAAAAAACGAATCTAACATACAACACTTATGAGGATTATACAAACAGGACATTAGTACTGTTGTTACACCGCACCGAGAGGTATTAGGCCGATTTAGGCGGCCATAAGTCGAATTTTCCAAACGCACTTTTTCTTTTTTAACTGAATATAGGGTGAAGAGAATATAATTATTGACTAGATTCCGTTATTTTTTAATCCCTCTTTGCTTTAATTCGCTCGCACCGCGCTGTCAAAGCGCCGTGGTGATAATTGTTTATTTGGTTTTTAGATATGTTTAATAAAAGCCGAAGTTGTAAAAATCTGCTCTAAATCGTGTCTTCATTTTTTAATTTATATTAAATTAGATAATTGTAAAGTAGAGAAATACCATATAATCCAAATAGCTTAATACAAATATAATATGAACTGGTACCCACAGAGCGTCAAGGAAAAATATCGAATTTTTTAGTGATGGGAAGTATCGAGTACTTTCAAGAATCGAGTACTTCGGTATCGATTCTTTTAAGAATCGGGTATTTTCGAAAGAAGCGAGTACTTTTTTGTACCAAAATTTATTTTAGTCGGAATTTTAATTCTGGCAACACTATTTTACTTCGTCTTATTCGCTTATGAATTTGGCAGCACTTTTTCACGTTTGAACGAAAACAGCTCTTTTTGTTTTCGAGTTTTTGTAAAGTTTCTGCCCCTGAATAAATGTCGCTGAGATCAGACGTTTGGACTTTTTTTAATAAATCAAAGGACATAGCACATTGCCTAATCAGCAAAAAAAGTTTAAAACATAATGGAAATACTACAAACTTAAGAAAGCACTTAGAGCGATTACCCCCAGTGCAATTTTTGCAGTCACGCAGGCAAGATCAGACCAAGGAACAGACGGATGGTGTACAAATTTCTGGTAAAGTTAATTTTAGATTTGCAAGTACATATATAGAATGAATTATAATTTAAAAGTATTTTCAGAAAGTGTTCAGGCTGAGGCAGGGGATGAAGTCAGTGTTGTGGGTGAATTTCATATCACAGGTAAATTAAGTCAATTATAAAGCTGCAACTAATTTAAATGACCCACAATTGGCAGATCAAACTAATTTATTGGAAAGCGGCGGTGTTCGACCATTGTCCATAAAAACTCAGCGTCAATTAAAGCTATGCATTGCTCTCACAGAGCAACGAAAAGACAGCATCAACCAAAAGCTTTTAAAATTAGTTGTTTCAGATTTTCAACCATTATCAATAGTTGAAAATGTCGGGTTTAAAGAGTACACAAATTCATTGAATGCCGAATATTCCATCCCATCTAGGAAACAATTGTCAGAACAACTATTGCCTAACCTATATAATAGATCGGTGTTGGACTTAAAAAACATGATGCGGGAGGTAAAATATGTTGCCGTGACCACGGATATGTGGACTTCAGATTCTACGATGTCATACATGACACTAACGTCTCATTTTATTTACTCTGGTGAATTATGCTCTTATGCATTAGAAACAAACGAAGTTTTAGGTTCGAACTCCGGCGAAAATATTGCTAATGTATTAAAATCTATTTTGCACAAGTGGTACATTTTTGAGAAAGTTTTTGTTTTTGTTACGGAAAACGGACCTAATATAAAAAATGCCATTAAAATGCATCTTGTGGCGCACACTCTCAACTTAGTCATCAATGACGCAATGAAATCCTCTGTAGATTTTCAAAAAGTCCTAAAAAAATGTAAATTGTTGGTTGACCACTTTAAACATAGTACGCAAGCTGCCCAAAAATTGAGAGACATTCAGCAGAAAATGGGGTTTCTAATATTAAAAGGGAAGCAATGTCCCCACAAGGTGGAACAGCTCTTTGATTATGATCGAGAGATTAGTTCAAATTCAGGACGCTTTATCAATCGCGATTTCAAGCTTGTCTTCTGCACCAGAATTTCTGGACGGAGCTGAATGGAAGATTTTGAAAGATGCGGTGCCCCTTCTTAAGTTGTTTAAGTCATTAACAGTATCTCTATCGGGTATGAAAAAGTACCCATAATGTTTTTTATACTATCAACTAATGTTTCACGTCTGCAGGTGAAAAATATCCAACGGTATCCCAAGTTATTCCTTTAATAAATGGTTTAAAACATGCCCTGAAAAACATAAGTCCGGAAACAATATGCGCAAAGCAGTCGGTTTTAATAGCTCATTTGAAGCACGTGCCGTACAAAATAATTTATCTGCTGAAGTTGAAGCCATTCTCATTACAAGGCAAAGCGTGGTTTCGTCAACATCGGCATTAGAGAACACAATCGACGAAGATGCAAACATAGTGTGTAATATATGGTCACATTTTGACACACAGGCTTCTAGATCTTTTACAATCACTAATCCAAAAACTTCTAGTGAGCTATCAGTGCAGCAATATTTGGACTTACCCTACGTGAAAAGAACGGACGATCCAATAGATTTTTGGCAAACGCATAAAAGGTCTTTTCCTATCTTAAATGAATTAGCAGAGCAATATTTTTGCGTTCCTTCAACTTCGGTGCCATCTGAAAAAATTTTTTCAAAAACAGGGCAGATTGCGAACCAAAGACGAAACCGCTTGTCGCCTAAAAACATGAATATGATAATTTTTCTTAATATCTGCAATTCGTTATAAACACTAATGTAATATTTGTGTAAACTTATAAGCAAGACAGGAGTGCTGTGTTTTCTTTTGTTAATTTCTTGCTAATACTCGTACTTATGCACATACATATGTAAAGGGTTGGAGTTAGTAACTACTAGTCACCTATTTTTATAAGCTTTAAGACTTTATAAAATTGTTGAACGTATAGCCAGATATACCTCCATATATTTTTGCCATGACTCCTATGTACATACATAAGTATATGTACACGTTAATACCCGCAATTACGTGCTTTAAATAAAATGATATGATCTCGCGTAGAACGCACTGAACTGACTTCATCACTTGCAAGACAATTATAACTAGATTCTGTTTCGGATTCTGAGCTCGTTGACAAAACACGTAAAAATACGACGTGCTAGTACCGATGTTTAGTGCAAGAATCAATACTGATTACAAGTATCGCAGGTAGCGATTCGCTACTGAGTACAAATATCGATTCTGAGTACAAGTATCGATTCTGAGTACAGGTATAGATTCTAAGTATTTGTATCCATTCTGAGCACAAGTATCGATTCTGAGTACAAGTATCGATTTTGAGTACAAGTATCGATTTTAAGTAGTGGTATCGATTGTGAGCACAAGTATCGATTCTGAGTACAATTATCGATTCTAAGTAGTGGTATCGATTCTGAGTACAAGTACCGATACTGAGTGATGAGTACAGCTTAGTACTCAGAATCGATCCTTTTTAGAATCGAGTACTGTCGATTCTTTTCAGAATCGAGTACTTACTACTTTAAGTATCGATTCTGCCCAGCACTAGTATTTTGCAAATTTTAATGGATTATAAGAATGAACTACGGTCATAAAGTTATGTAACACCACTCAACGGCGCTGAGATTCTTGCTTGGGTGTTACGCTTGACAGTTCGTAGTTTGGAAACAAACAAACAAACTGCTGAAAAGGTGCGTTTGCTGTGCACTGACCATTGGATATATTTACTACTGCCGAAAAATAAACCGAAAATACTGCTGCAGTACTGCACCTGTTTTCTTTACATGTACAGGGTGTTCTGTAAAAGTGTTCAATGAGTAAAGGGGGGTGATAGGAAAGTCATGACGCCCGATAACGTTAAGAGGGGAGGCTGTGACGGTGTGGGAGGAGGGTTTCAATATAAAAATTTGGAGAGCTGCAGGGAGAAAATAGTTGTCAGTACATTTAGAAAAAAATTCTCTACTTAAGTGTAAGTTCCAGTAAAAATTTGCAAATAAGTGTTTAAGGCAGTAAAATCATACGATGTAGATGAGATGTATGTATATCATTACTTTACCAATCAATTCTTGTAAATATGTATGTATATACANTGTAAGTTCCAGTAAAAATTTGCAAATAAGTGTTTAAGGCAGTAAAATCATACGATGTAGATGAGATGTATGTATATCATTACTTTACCAATCAATTCTTGTAAATATGTATGTATATACAAATAAAACACGTCTTTGAGGTAAAATTTTCGAGTGACGAAAGTTGAACTAGAAACACAAAATTTATGATATCAATTTCGAGACGAAAATTATACGCATTTTTAACTGCCTTTCAAACGTAGGGTTCTGTTTTTTTTTTAATTGTGTTTTTTTAGCAGTAGCGATTAACGATTAAAAAAATGTTATCATTAATCGTACAGTTGATTATGAATATGAACACGATTTCACACAGTGTTGGCAAACTGTTAATCTGATTAACGATTAAAATGTTAATCGCCTTTGACGATTAAAATTAATTAGTCG
>NW_016167569.1:0-21190 GCF_001687245.7 Rhagoletis zephyria
GAAGATGAAGATGAAGATGAAGATGAAGATGAAGATGAAGATGAAGCCCTATCGTCGAAATTATTTTTATCTAGATTTGTGTATTTTTTTTTCTGAAATCTCTCTATTAAGTTTCACTTCTTCCGCGCGTAGGGACTACACGCACTGAGTTTTTTGCGAAGATTTCTACATATTACTCGATGCTTAGAAATCGTGAAAAAACAACAAAAATAATATTTTTGTGTCAATTTGCAGAAAAGTCATCTTATTACTATTCAATTTAATTTAATATATTTCAATTAATTTTAAATACACATTAATAAAGGCTAGTAAAAGTTAAAGTTTAAAGATATTAATTTTAAATTTAAAGTATGGCATAAAATATATCGTCAACCCTTCAATTCTTCATTGTTCCGCACAGATATTTATACATCGCTGGTTAACAATAGCGGATTCCTCTTTTACCCAGTGCCTTAAAAACTGAGTGTGTCTTTCTAAACTGAAGGACAGGTCGACCTAGTAGCTATTTACGATAATTCTGATAATTTTTCAACATAAAAAAATAATTACACCGTGGGAAAGTAAATTTTACACACAAAAAAATGAATATACTCGCGAAACTGTGGGTAAATTATAGTAAAATAACGTACTTAGATTTTCTCTCTGACGTCAGGATTTTATTTTAAGGACTGTCAAATTTACAAAAATATGACTATTTCAAAAAATTATTTTAAAAATTCAGTCTAATGTTGGCTAACAATATGGGTATCTTATAAAAGAAAATATTCTGTCGAATTATAGCAGAATCATTTTTTGTTTGTGCATAAGGACGAATTGGTAGGGAAAATGTTTTTTCAAATTTTTTCTTTAAATATCCTTGAATATTTGCAATATTTTTTTTATTATTGTTTGATGACTAATATACGCATGACCTCATCATCGAATTTCGTCCTGCAAGCTTTATTAACTTAAAAGGATAAAATTTATTAAAAGCGCATTTTCTATACCTATTCGCCCTTGTAAACCCAAGAACTTTATTGTTTTTAAAATTCTAAAGAATTTTCTCTCTCATTTGGTACTCATATTGTTATTTTACTTGCACTGATTTTTTTTTAAATATTTTTTTGAATTAATCATATCTTTAAAATTTCATAGTACTTTGAAAATCAAAACCTAAAAAAGCAGTTTTCCTAGTATATTTGGCAAATTGTTTCATAAGATTATCGATTCTGGCGTGTGTTTTGAATTTTTTTTATTTTTGTCGCTCGGTGTTATAAGTGGAAGTGAAAACTCCTTGCATTATGCCATATAATAGATTTGCTCTTTCCAAAAAAAAGTTAAGTTGAAAAGTCATATGCCTGTTGCTATTTCTCGTCACACCATTGATACAAATACAAAGCGCTTACCGTCGTACGAAAAGCAGACGATGTGTGTGAATGTGTGCGTATATTGCTATTGGAGAATGAATAACAGAATATCTACGGCCCTGCAGCAAGTCTTGCTCTCTTGTATACCTTACGCGCGCATTTTTATTTCGAACTTTTCCATATGTCAGTAAGAAATATAAGTCGATCTTTAATACCTAATTGCTTCTTAAAAATATTTACAATTTTAAAGAAAAATATTGTCTGTTGATACTACTTACATAGGTAGAAAAGGATCGCCAAAATATATTGATTGATGACAAAAAAACATTGCACAAGAAAGAGAAAAATTTTTTTAACAAAAGACAAAAAATTGGAGAGTACATTCAAACGTATAATTTNTTAAACAAAATTAGAAAAAAAGTTACGGCTGAGAAATTGCGGGAGCGATGATAACATAAAACATAAATATTGGAATTATGAAACTGGAATACCGAATTAGTTTGAAAACCATATATGTATGTACATATCTACATATATAGCTGCGAGTAAAATAATAGCAGTAATATGATGTTGCTGGTAACCCATGTTTATCTATTTATTGTTCATAATTTTCGTTTAACATATGGATCGGTTTGTATCAGAAGCCGCATAAATAAAAGTTGCAAAGCTTACACAAGCTTTACAAAAATTAATTAAACCTGAAAAAATTTTTATCAAAATTTCGATTTTTTAAATTAGAAGTCTGAGAAAAGGTTTTGAGTATGCAATTTGCAACCCATTCTATTTTAGTATGATTAAAAGCAAGTTTCAAGTCGCTAAAGATTACCGTTGATATTTTAGAATTTTATTTTGCCGCGGGTGTGCGCATTTTTATTCGGAAAAAATAAAAAATCAACCATTATTTTTAGTAGCTTGAAACTGCATACTCAGAATCTTTCTAAGAAATCTAATTTAAAAAATCGAAATTGTGATGAACATTTTTTTAGGTTTAATTAATTTTGTGAACTTTGTGCCAGCTTTGAAACTTTTATTTATACGGTTTCTGATGCGGGTCGACCCATATGCATATGTATGTATGTAAATATGTATGTGCGAGATGCCTTAACCAATCCGAGTGGAGCCTTGGGTCACGAGTAATGTGACCAACCGTTACTTTTTTTGGAAGAACAGTACTTCCTTTTTAGCTTTTGTACTTCGTACTGCGCAGTACAGTTAAATGTACTTCTTTAAAATATTTTGTACTTTAGGTCCTGTACTTCTCCGATCTTCTGTTCGATCGTCACACAGCTTGGGTGATAAATTCATTCAAAGCCTTCAAGTCGCAGCTGCAAAGGGCTCTGGAGGTATCGTGCAATTGGTTGGCACCTATTTATGTGAACTGCGTGAGGACCGGGTTCATCCCCAAAGCTTGGAGGGTAGTCAGCGTTGAGTTCATCCCGAAGGTCGGGAAAGATTACTTCCCCTAGATATTTTAGGCCTATCAGTCCGTCTTCGTTTTTGCTAAAAATGCTAGAGAGGATGATAGATCTGTACATAAGAAACGCGACTGACTTTCAAGAGTTCAACATACTTATTGCAAGGAAAGGTCGGTACCTGCACATATTGATAAAGTAGTTAAAGGATGCCTTCACACATAAAAATTATGTAGTAGGGTACTTGTTCGATATCGAGGGATCAAGCCTATTCATAATCCAGGGAGTTGAAACCTAATAAGGCTCATCTAGTGCTTACATCATGACAGAACTGTCGTGGCGGAATGAAAGAACGCCTGCACTCAGCACAGAGTCAATAGGGGCACTCCGAAAGGTAGTGTTCTCTCTCCCCTGTTATGGATTGCGGTTGTAAACGACTGTGAAACTTTTAGTTAAGGGAAGAATTTCTAGACACATTTTTGATCTGGCTCAAAGTTACCTCAACCAGGTAACTCGGTGTGCGAACAATGGCAGCCTCGCAGTAAATCTCAGCAAGACGAACTACTCATGTTTACCAGAAAGTACAAGATACTCGTTGTGGCCATTTCCTCGAGTCTTCGGGGTGTTCATCTGCGGCTCTCAGACAGGGCCAAGTACTTAAGCTTGATGTATATTAGGGCGGATAAATTTTTTTGACTATGCGCGTATAGCATAGGAGGATTCCACATGCAATTCTAAGCAATTTTTAGGAAGAAACCGTGCTTCTAAAATCAATTTGGAGTTTGCCAAGTTGCAAAAATAGGTTTCGCAGAAAATGTGAAAATTTTCACTTTGGCGCCCTCTGGTGGAAGTTTTAAGAAAAATATAAGTGGACATATGAATTCTTAATAACAAAAAACCCCTGCGGCATGCTTTTGTACAAAATTTTAGCACTTCTTTACGATACTACAGCAAAATGCTAAGAAACCTATTTTCGCAATTTGCAAACTAAAACTTCATTTTAGACACCATGGAGTTTCTTCGTCAAATTTGCTTAGAATTACACGTAGAATTCTTCTGTGCTATACGCGCATGGTCGAAAAAATCTCCGATACAAATTGACCCGCCCTAATGTATATATGATATATTTAATACGTATCAAGCTTATAAGCCTTATAAGGAAAACCGTCAAACAACCATTTTGTAAGCAGACTCTAAGGCGTGCGTGGAATTATGCAGGAAATGCAAAAAATTTGAGTTTTCGCATATGTATACATGAATATTAAAATTGTATGTAATTAAAATACAAAATAAAATAAGCCGCATAATTCATAAACATGCGTTGGCATTGCTTTTTGGTTTTTATTGTTTTTGGTGGCGCTTAGNTATGTAATTAAAATACAAAATAAAATAAGCCGCATAATTCATAAACATGCATTGGCATTGCTTTTTGGTTTGTATTGTTTTTGGTGGCGCTTAGTTTTTTTTTGCAGTTATCGGCGCTGAAGCGTCCAGTCATACCACTCGGCGGCACAACCGGCAGCTGTTGGCGGTTGGTTTATTGGCGTGGCTGATTGATAGCCCAGTCGACGCGTTCACCAAAATCATGGCCATCGCCAACTGAGCCAACGTCATCGTCGCCCGCTTTGGCATCTTCGGCAATGCGCAGAAATGAAAGAAAGCCAAGGTCAATGTAAATAAACTACAAAAATGCAATTGCGTGACTTCGCTAATTTTTATTTTTTCCTTCTTTCTTACTCGCGTACATTTTGATTGTTGCACGCGTTGCATGCTTCATTGTATAAAATATTAATTTTTTAATAACTTATTTTTCTGCTAATTTTCGTGGGCATTAATTTGCATTAGTATTAACGCGTTGCTCTTTTCCTCTATCTATCCAAACAATGTAGTAAAATTTTCGCTTTGCGCTTTCGTGCAGACTTGTAATGTAATTAAACTCGAGAGTAATGCACTGGCTGGTTGTTAGAGCTGCTTTTGGATGCATGAATTTGTTTTTTTTTTTATGTTAAAAGTGTTAAAACCTTTGCGTAGTATATGTATTATGTAAGTTAAAGAAGATGTCTGTAAACTAACGAGCGGGTGAAAGCAAATCAAAAAACAGCCAAGACCAATGAGTTTGGAAAATAAATAAAAATATATTACACCGTGCGACAGTCAATTTTACCCACACAAAAATCAATATATTCACAAAATTGGGGGCTAAATATTGTAAAACTGCGTTTTTAGTTTTTTAGTTGTCTGGATTATTTTTTTCAGTATTTAGAAATTTCTAGAATATTAGTGAATAAAAAAATTATTCAAAAGATTCGGTGCATTGTAGAATAACAATATGGGTGTCAATTATTTAATAGGAAAAATTCTGTAGAATAGAAAAAAAATTTAATTTTTGGTGCACCAGGACGACTAAGTATTGAAAATGTGCTTTTGAAACTTTATCCTTGAATATACTTGGAAATTTCCAATATTTATTTTTGAGAAAAATATATGTCAATGACTCATATTTTAACTACCACATCCTCGAATTTCGTCTTTGTAACTTTATTAGTTTAAGATAACAAAAAATTTACACTTCTCTTTATAAGATATTGATAGTTACAATATACATAAATGAAGATACTGGAATCATTATTATTGAACCATGCATGCGCTCTAAAAGCAAAAATTCACCATATGATATACCTACGGTTTAAATATNATAAAAAAATTATTCAAAAGATTCGGTGCATTGTAGAATAACAATATGGGTGTCAATTATTTAATAGGAAAAATTCTGTAGAATAGAAAAAAAATTTAATTTTTGGTGCACCAGGACGACTAAGTATTGAAAATGTGCTTTTGNATTCGGTGCATTGTAGAATAACAATATGGGTGTCAATTATTTAATAGGAACAATTCTGTAGAATAGAAAAAAAATAAATTTTTGGTGCACCAGGACGACTAAGTATTGAAAATGTGCTTTTGAAACTTTATCCTTGAATATACTTGGAAATTTCCAATATTTATTTTTGAGAAAAATATATGTCAATGACTCATATTTTAACTACCACATCCTCGAATTTCGTCTTTGTAACTTTATTAGTTTAAGATAACAAAAAATTTACTCTTCTCTTTATAAGATATTGATAGTTACAATATACATAAATGAAGATACTGGAATCATTATTATTGAACCATGCATGCGCCCTAAAAGCACAAATTCACCAGATGATATACCTACGGTTTAAATACTTTAATTGCTTTGTATGCCAGCCTTTAGGGGTAGGAGTTTATATAGAGGTAAAAAATGTTTCTAATTATATATAATTTTTTTTTGTGTATATAAAACGAACTTTTTGGGCTTAAGAAAGAAGCGGTACCAATTTTTTAAAAATCGGTTAGTAAGTTTTTAGTTTAAAATAGTTTTCTTTACANCTTTAATTGCTTTGTATGCCAGCCTTTAGGGGTAGGAGTTTATATAGAGGTAAAAAATGTTTCTAATTATATATAATTTTTTTTTGTGTATATAAAACGAACTTTTTGGGCTTACGAAAGAAGCGGTACCAATTTTTTAAAAATCGGTTAGTAAGTTTTTAGTTTAAAATAGTTTTCTTTACAAAAAAAGGTGTATTTTGCTTTCAAGTATTTTTTCTCAAATTTTTATACATGAAATATACAAATATGCACACCAGAAGGAAGGGGGGATCAATCGCCTTTACAAAGATACCAAATTCTAAAAAAAATGGTTAGTAATCTCTTTTAGGTAACAGAATTTTTAGGTACGCAGTTTTGTAGTCCATTAAATTTAAGTAGATAAAAGTGAAAATTTCAAGACGGTAGGAAATCGCGTTCATTTTTAATATTTTTTTTTGGCTGACAGAGCTAAGCATTTTCTTCTATATTAAAGGTAACATCCTAAGATAAAACACTATATAAAAATAGCGGAAAAAATTTAAATAAAAAGCATTGTATATCGACATTGTTAAATATTTTATTAATATAGTGAAATTAATTTATGTTTAAAACTTTTTGTTTCTTTATTGAAAAATAATAAATTAGGAAAAATCATTTCTCTTGTGTTACTGCAAAAAAATCTTTTTGGTACTCTCAAACCGTTTGGTGCATTTTTTGGTAGGGGACAAAACATGTGAGCGGCAACACTGTTTCTATATCGCGTTACGCCCAATCGCAGCATGATCCTGAAGGCGGCATATCTTGATTTTTCGAACATGGGTACTTCTTTTGCGTCGGTACGTAATAAGCGGTAACTGAGGGTTTTTTGCTCGCATATTTCAATATATTGAAAAAGGATCTCCGTCTGCTGTGAATGCAGCTTTGTGGCGTTGAGCTTTTCTTGAACGCCAATTTTTCGATGGAGACAGGCAGGTGCGGAACTTGCCTGCAACAAGAAAGCTTCCTTCTATCACAACATAACTGATTTGGTTTATCGCTTTTTGATTTGGATACAGAGTGGCATACTCCCAAGTATAGGGCCTAGATGAAGTCTGTGAGCCTCAGTTCGTTATCGGACCTTTCGTCGTGGAAGCTTAATTTTCCGACGGTAGTNTTTGTTTCTTTATTGAAAAATAATAAATTAGGAAAAATCATTTCTCTTGTATTACCGCAAAAAAATCTTTTTGGTACTCTCAAACCGTTTTGGTGCATTTTTTGGTAGGGGACAAAACATGTGAGCGGCAACACTGTTTCTATATCGCGTTACGCCCAATCGCAGTATGATCCTGAAGGCGGCATATCTTGATTTTTCGAACATGGGTACTTCTTTTGCGTCGGTACGTAATAAGCGGTAACTGAAAAAGGATCTCCGTCTGCTGTGAATGCAGCTTTGTGGCGTTGAGCTTTTCTTGAACGCCAATTTTTTGATGGAGACAGGCAGGTGCGGAACTTGCCTGCAACAAGAAAGCTTCCTTCTATCACAACATACCTGATTTGGTTTATCGCTTTTTGATTTGGATACAGAGTGGCATACTGCCAAGTATAGGGCCTAGATGAAGTCTGTGAGCCTCAGTTCGTTATCGGACCTTTCGTCGTGGAAGCTTAATTTTCCGACGGTAGGGCCAAGTATTTGTTCCTTGCAGCGCAGAGGGATGCGGTAGGCAGTTTTTCACGTTTTCTGAAAAATGCGGTAGAATAATGTTTCTTGTATTTTTAAGGTTAATTTAAGATTTCAGGGAATAATTTAATTTAGTTAACAAAGTTGAATAAAAAATTGGGAAGTGCATCATTTTTATACCCGACATCTCATATTTGCATACCATGCTGATTCCTGAACTCATATTGATCAGAAAAAGTATTTTTGAATAAAATAAAAAATATCTACGTGTATAAAATATGTGTAATCCAAAATTATTACCAACCACGTTAAATAAGATTGGTTATTACCAATCACACGGTAATCNATGCGGTAGAATAATGTTTCTTGTATTTTTAAGGTTAATTTAAGATTTCAATATTAATAAATTTAATATATATTTAATTTAGTTAACAAAGTTGAATAAAAAATTGGGAAGTGCATCATTTTTATACCCGACATCTCATATTTGTATAGCATGCTGATTCCTGAACTCATATTGATCAGAAAAAGTATTTTTGAATAAAATAAAAATATCTACGTGTATAAAATATGTGTAATCCAAAATTATTACCAACCACGTTAAATAAGATTGGTTATTACCAATCACACGGTAATTATAAACACCAACAATTGCTTGCATTTTGGATGCCTTTTGGCGCGTCTGTCATGACACAATTCAGTAGTGTTTGACATTGACGCACCCAATAACCAAAAATGCAAACGCCTCCATAGTGAGTCGTTACTTCGGTTAGCTGATGATAGCTGGCACGATATTGAACAATATTTTGCACAAATACTCGTAATAGAATGACTNCAACCACGTTAAATAAGATTGGTTATTACCAATCACACGGTAATCATAAACACCAACAATTGCTTGCATTTTGGATGCCTTTTGGCGCGTCTGTCATGACACAATTCAGTAGTGTTTGACATTGACGCACCCAATAACCAAAAATGCAAACGCCTCCATAGTGAGTCGTTACTTCGGTTAGCTGATGATAGCTGGCACGATATTGAACAATATTTTGCACAAATACTCGTAACAGAATGACTAACAAATTGAGGCAGATAAATAGCAATTTATAAACAACTAAAAAAAAAAAATTGCTAAAAAGTAGTATTTCGCGTTAAAAGTGGTACAGTAATTAGAAACCAACAGGCGTGAAAAATTGNTAACAAATTGAGGCAGATAAATAGCAATTTATAAACAACTAAAAAAAAAATTGCTAAGAAGTAGTATTTCGCGTTAAAAGTGGTACAGTAATTAGAAACCAACAGGCGTGAAAAATTTTATAATATCCATTATATTGGATTCGATATTTTATGGTTTTGTTTTCTAAAATACAAAATGTACTTTTTTATGCTCAAGTACATTTTTATTCTTTGTGAATCATAAAATTTTAGTGCTCTGTGGTACATAACTTTTGTGTTGTGCACTTATGCAAATTTCGCAATGTTGGTTGTTACCTTCTTCTCATTGTACTAAGTGATACAAGTACAAATGTATATACAAATGCATTGAGTTCAATATGAGCTTTGCATGCAAATTTTATATTCGCCTATAGTAAGAAAAGAAAAGACGTATCTGTTCAACTTGAGGCTACGCATTAATTTGAACGTGTTTTTTTTTTCCTTTTTGAGTACTATTATTTTCAGTTTTCTATATATAGTAAGGTTTGTCCTACACGAGCCTGCGGGATCTCGCGGGTGNTATCTGTTCAACTTGAGGCTACGCATTAATTTGAACGTGTTTTTTTTTTCTTTTTGAGTACTATTATTTTCAGTTTTCTATATATAGTAAGGTTTGTCCTACACGAGCCTGCGGGATCTCGCGGGTGCCCAAAACAGCCCAGAAAGCGTTCCTCACGCCAGAAAAATGGGTAATAGAGAGCGAATACCAGTTTTGGATTGTAAATGTCTTTTTCCTCGTGCCCGAAACAGTTCGGACAGAAATATGCAAGAAGTCAATTTGTAGCAACAGCTGTTTGCAAAATACAAAAATGGAAAATAGCACCAGAGAAGCCAACTCGTGGAAAATTTCTCGATTTGTGAGGAATTTCAGTTTTCGTGGGGAATTGGGGAACAAATATCACACTCTATAAGTCACTCATCATGCCTGTGCTGGTGTATGGCGCGGAGGCATGGACAATGAAATCATCTGATGAGGCGGCTCTTGGAGTTTTCGAGGGAAAGATTCTGCGAAAGATTTTCGGACCTTTACGCGTTGGTGATGGCGAATATCGCAGACGATTTAATGATGAGCTGTATGAGCTTTACAACGATATAGATATAGTGCAGCGAATTAATATTCAGCGGCTCCGCTAGTTTGGCCATGTCGTTCGAATGGACAGAAACGCCCCTGCTCTGAAAATATTCAACGTGGGCCGCGATGCTGGTAAAAGAGGAAGAGGAAGGCTTCCTCTGCGTTGGAAAGACCAGGTGGAGAAGGACTTGGCTTCACTTGGCATTTCCAATTGGCGTCAATTAGCACAGACGAGAAATGACTGGCGTGCTGTTTTGGACTCGGTTAAAATCGCTTAGGAGGTTACAGCGCCAATAAAGAAGAAGAAGAAGAACAACAAAAACAAATTAATTGAAATTATTAATAGATAATCAATTAATCGAAGGCACTTTTTACAGTAAGTGTTCAGTTTTTCATACAAAAATTTTAATTCTCTTGTTAATTAGCCTTAAACAAAATAAAACGAGTATTTTTAGCGGCGATAATTATTTATTATTCAACCTAGTTTTCAGAAACAAAATTTTGTTAAGCGTTTTGTTGTTAGAAATACCGCTTTCTCGGTGGCTGTAGTACCAGCTCTTGAAAAAAGGCGCCCAGCAGACACCGAGGTACCAACTAAATGACATTATTTTTTCGAAAGTCCGTAAAGTTTTGTGTAAACAGTTTTCATTTTCCCCCAAGCATCGATGATATTTAGTCCGCTTTAGTTCTGGGTCTGAACAATTTAAATAAAAACTCATTTCATCTTATGGGTGGCTCCTCTGTGTACAAGAGATTTATAAGGGGCCAAAATATCGAACTAATTTTTTCTGATTCTAGTGATGATTCGGTACCAGTTTCCATAAGATAATCTGCGCCTATTATTTCATTTCGCGAAAATTTCATTCCTGAGGCCAATACTAGCGGATCTTTGAAATTAATGTTTAGGAACTTTGGGTCTAGTAAAGTTGTTCGCATAACGGTTGCCAAAATGAATCGAGACAGGTATGGGTACATATATCGTCGTTTAAAGTAAAAAACCGCGTATCAACAAAATGCAAACTCGCGTATCAAGATAATGCAAAACCGCGTATGTGAGGTGGCATAAATTATCTTCTAGAGAATAAAAACCCTCATATTTCAAAATGGTTCTCTTTTTTATAAAGCAACCGCATTTCTGGCTAGTATATTTCAGGACGTCTGGATTAGGATTGAGCCAAGAGCATGTGTGAGAAAATCCAATTTTTGGCTGAAAATGTCAGTTACGCGGTTTTGCAAAATTACTATACGCAGTTTTGTGCTTTAAACGACGATATGTATATCGAATTGCTCAGAATGAAAATATAAGTCGATTAGGCTATATGTTTCTGTATTCCGTCCGCCTATATGCCCGTTCAAGTGCACGATAAATCGAGAAAAATTTAAATTTTTCCACGCAATTTTTTAAGTAGGTTGCCCTTTATCCAGAATAGGTGGTATTAAAATGGGCAAGTTCGGAGAATAACCAAGCCCGCCTCCCAAATAACGGTATTTTCGAAAAATCAACAAACTGCGATATTTCCGCCTATTGTTGAAAACGGCCTTAACCGAAACTGCCCTGCGAGAGAACTCTCCTGGTAGTGCCGGACCTGCCAAAGGCTCTGAGACCTTCTGCAACTTCATGCTGCTAGAAGACTTTGAGGCATTCTCTCTCCCGCAGGGACTAAAAAGGTGGACGAAGACTTACATGAGTGGCCGGAAGTCGTTTGTAACCCTTTGTGATATTTGTGTTCAAACAACCGACCCAAGGAAGATTAAACAAAGGGTCCCCAAGGGGTGGTATCCTATACCTACGGTGACCATCCGTCCTGTATTTTTTCGTCAATTGTCCTCGTAATTTATTTATTTCTTACGAGGCGCCAAATGTTCCGTATTTCTTTTAATCTCCCGTATTTGTCCCGTATTCGGTAGTTTGGCGCCTTAAGAGCTTACCAAATTGACATGCCTATGAACCAGTTATTATTTACAAATCTGCACACTTGTGATTTGCAAAGGAGAGGAAATATCGAGGGCTTATATTGAATACCCTGTATCTGCAATTTTCACAAGAACTACTTTGTGATATTAGAACCCATCTGGGATTTACCTGAAATAATTGATGTTAAATCTGACTTTGCAATGTAATAGCAAATTCTTCTGTCAATCATTATTTATACAAGGTCAGCATTAATATCACCGATAACAGTTAAGACTTAGGTGGATTTTTATATCAGAATCTCATTTTTGTGAAGAATGCAGATAGAGGGTATTGCATATAAGCCCTCGATACGCAGATGGTTTCTGAATTTATAATTTTGCGTAGAAAAACTGGGTAAATATTTGTGAATATGAATCGAAATTAGATGGTAAATATTATTGTTCAAATTTATAAAAGAAATTTCCCTAGTATTAAGCTTTAAAAAGGTTTTTTTTTTTAACGCATTTCACGTTGAATATTCAGTGAGAAGTAAAGCATATTGAACCGGTAGCAGACGATTTTATTTCGACGAGAATTCCGTCTTTTATTTGTCACTTTTGTTTACATTTTACTCTAAAATTTCAAACTTTGTTTATGTATATGGGTTCCAAAACCAACAACAAAATATACCTCTACCTGTCCAACGTGCCGCGGTGTGGAGGAAATTTTCAAATTTTATGAAGGGAGAGGGTATTCTTTAGGTGAAACTACGCCAAAGAAATTTTTGTTAATTGTATAAGGGATGTTATCTTCAACATGAGAAACTCCAAATAAGAAGGCCACCATTAGGATCTTGTAAAAGTAAAGAAGTTCTCAAAGATGTATGGGAAGTGGAACCTTTCAAAGGTACGCTTAGCAACTAGCTTCCGGATGCTACTCATTTCATTGCGCTTGGCCGAAATCCGAATCTGAAAATATGTGCTGCTTTCACAAACGATCGAAAAATATGTGCCAAATAAAGATGCTGTTTCATAGCTAATAAATCTAGGATCGTTGAAAGAGGTTTTAAATTACTCTATCTTTTGTAGAAAAAAATTGACAAAACTATTTTATGTCCCGTTTTCGGCTGCCATAAATATAGCCACCATACCTATACCAAATATTGTTTAACTTCTATATTTAAAAATATTTCGATATTATATAAGGGGTTTCCTCGTGTATAGTCAGCCACTCTTAAAACAAGGACCTTAACTCATTTTCTTTCTAAATATATCCTTATAAAAAATTGTACATAGGGATTCTCTGTAATATAAGTACATACATACATCACATATACGTGCATGCAATATACATACATATGTATGTGGGTACCTACCTTTGAGCGAACTATTTTGGGATTAACGACAACCAAAACCGTATACAAAGCAACTGGTTTGGTAATAACAAAACTACGAAACGTTACAAAGGAGCGGAAAAATGCGAGCCCACTGACGCGAGCACCAACTGCAACACAAGAGTCAAACAAGCCACAACAGCAGCGGCGGCAGCAATGGACGTCACGATAAGTACACATTTCGCTCAAAATCTTCTTCAGCATCAAAAATGACGTAAATGTAACCAAGGTGTCTGCTTTACTAACAGCAGCTATACATGGCGTTTGATGAGCAAATTACCGGAACCTTGTAGGCGCCACGAGCAAATGCAGCAAAGAGCATCGAAGAAAAACAAAATAAAAATAAAAATAAAAATAAAAATACCGAAGGCAAACCTTTAGCAACACTTTGTTGAGGTTGTTGACTTGTTGCTGCCACTGGTGCTGCTGTCAGAGCTGCTTAATCTGACGCTGATCTGCATACCAGCACATAAACTTGCATACACCACTAATATATGTATGTATGTACATTTGTACAAGGGCGTAGACAGGTAGGGGCTGGGGGCGAGGGGGGCAGCTGCTCCCTCTTACAGCAGAGAAGGAGAAAATTTCAAAAATCAATAAATAAAAAATTCTAAATTGTATGCGTAATCGAATTTGTAATTATACTCTCAATTTCCACATAAGGCCTGCGTTTATCATCGTTGATACAATGAAGTAAGCACAGCGTTAAACATTGAATTGGTACAGAATTTAATGAAACGCACATTTGAGCTTCTCTTACCATTCTGTGATCAAAAAGGATGGAAAACTCCAACGAGAAAAACACTTCCTCTTCCGTTAAATCTTGTTGTGAATGACTTAAACGAGGTTCCAGAAATAAGAAGTACTATTTATACCTCCTGATATATCAATTTTGTGTGAAACCAGATGTTCGGAAAAATGTGCAGCTATCAGGGACGTTTCAGAAAATTTTCTTGAAGTTGTGGAAGCTTTGGCAAGGTTGTCAATTCAGGCAAACTTTTCCACAAGAAAGTCGGCGTATCAATTGTGTGCTGCTATAACAAGGCCGATGTTCATCATTGCTTTGATGACAATTGCTAAATATTCAATGTTTCTGGAACCTACACCTACCTATGCACAACAGCGACTGTGGAGCGATCGTTTAGTATACTTCGTAGAGTAGAAACCTCGCTCAGAAGCACAACAGGAGAAACAAGGCTCGTTAACCGAAAAGCACGAGTTTATTCAGAAGGAAATAATCGAAAAGTTTGCTGAAAATAGTTATTAGCGTAAAAATGATTAAATAAAAAATATATCAAAAACATTAAAAAATATAATTCGTTTTGCCTACCCTAACATCAGATCCTGGCTACGCCCTTGCATTTCTATGTGAGTAAGTAGATGCATATATTTGTGTACGAATACAATTATAAATAAATAATGTATTCATATTCATATATGTACATATGTTCAGTTATTGGCTATTTGGCATTAGCTAAAAGTGGATGAGTGTAATAGCTAGGCAAACATACACAAATCGGCTAAAAGTCAACTAACTGATCAGTCCATCGTTGCGCCAGCCTGTGCATCTATCAGCTGGTAAATAGTAATACGACTAATTGCATATTATAAGCATGCGCAGTTACGATCGCAGTTGTAATGTTACACATGCGTACACACAAATGTCTACTCGAAACTGGGGCATCGAAAAGCGAAATGATTTTTAATTTATGATGAGTTGCGTTCGTCTATTGATGCTACTGCGACTGCGCATTACATACTATATATAAGTATGTACGGATGTATGTATGTAGGTACATATGTATGTATGGATGTATGTAAAGTGCCAATAGAACGCCGTGAGCACTGACTATCTCTTCGTTTTAAGTATTAAATATTAGGTGATGTCAATAACATTATCGTTATAACACGGTGCTAAAAAAACGTCACGAAGTACATACATTCGAACAAAACTTAATGTTGGTTGTAAGTAAGGTAATTATTTATTATTAATTATTTTTCATTATCTTTTTCTACGGCCATTATTTACGTACTTGATTCACTTATCTATTGACAGTTTGACTATTTTTCTTCCGATTTTCAAAGTCCGGCATGTTTTATTTATTAAAAAATTTAATTGAAAATAATGCAATAAGAATCTGAACAAATCGATAATGAAATCAGGTAAAATATGTGTGTATGTATGCGACTTTCAAATATTTTCCGCCATGAGGCTTTTTAGAAACAAAAATAATGGTTCTTCACAGAATATTCGAAAATGTGAGTGATCGCGTACACTTGTATCTTATACTATGTGTATGCCAAAAACTCAAGATCTTAGTCAGAGTTATAAGTGATCTATGAGCCAAATTTCATCTAGATCCATGTCGGGTTTTATATAATCATTTTAAAAATCACGCTGTATCACCAGAAAAATTTCCTACATCGATATATTGAAGCTTGTTGCACATCTACAGTCTAAGACCTTTGATTTGGCTTCTTATCTCAACTAATGACCATCAAAAAATAGCTTAACTACATTCGAATTTTCAATAAGGTGGCAAATCTTCCTATATAAAGTTTTGAAATAAAGCCTTTTCAAACACAGTTCGATTGATATCCATCTTTAAATGTTAGTCTAACACTAATTAAATAATTTAAATTCCACATTTTAAACAGCTGGAAACCCTATTCATGCACCTCAAGAATAATGTAAATGTTTAAACGAAATATTTCTTAACACACTTTCGTTAGGTGCTCATATTTTAGTATTTCATGCAAATTCCGTATCTATAACTTAATTTAGTTCGAGTTTTTAGATAGATGGCAACCCTCCTCTTAGAAATATTTTCTCACTAAAGCCTTTTAATTTGACGCCAATATTTTGATAAACATATTTTTCAATTACATAGTTCACTTAACTCAATTTAAATTTGACATTTTAAATAGATGGCAACCCTTTTTCATCTCATATTATAGATAATAATTCATTTAACTTATTAAATAATTTAACTTAGAGTTTTTGTCACGTGACAGCCCTTACATCGATCTGGTCGGCATGCCGCTCGTACTCCGCAAGCTCATTATTAGGGAGTTTTGCTAAAAAAAAAGAACACGTACGAAGTGGCAATGCTCTAGTACATGCAACACAGCCAATCTCATGGTAGATAAGAAAATCGAAAGAGCTTCTCTCCATAAGAACCTTAAGCTATTAGGGTACTTAAAGTCGACACTCTTCTAAAGAGACACGCGCGGAACGCAGCGCTCTCTCAATTTCCTCTACTTTGCAAGTTTTTGCGTACGAAAACGACAAAATATGAAAATTCGTAACAGCTTTTACTGGAAATGAGAAAACAAAGACAATTAATGACATACTATGTAATTATGTATGTTAAAAAACACTGGACCACAGATTTTAATTTTGATTTTACTCTCAAGGCGCCAATATCCAATTTGTATGTAGAATCGGTCGCTGAGTCCGAAAATCTAGTTCATTTATTTTTGTATCTATACGTTTTTGAGATATTTTAATTTAAAGAGAGTGGTTCCATTTATTCAAGTATATCTTACGAACTAATTAAATAATCGCAATACGGGGTACAGTAAACGAAAGAAAATAAAATTCTCTATATACCGTATATACATCACTTTTCGATAGCCCTAATATTTTCTCAGAAATTGATTAATCATTGCAGATTTTTTTTTTTTAATGGAAAAATGCAAAAAAATCTAACTTTAACAGGGAAAAAAGTAAAAAACCAACAGTTCATGTGTAAATATTTTGCACTTGTGTTAAAGCCTGTTCCTTTAGAAAAAAAAAACTAAGCTAGAAATGAAGATAATCGATAAATAAATAACAAAATAACGATTGGTCAAATGAAAATGAGCAAGGGTGTTTTGTATGAAATATGAGCAGAAAAGAGTGTTACTAATACGCCGCGTACACCTGTGTAATTAGAGTCGAAAGGAAAAAGGCGTCAGATATGATTAATTAATTTCTTAGAAACCATCATGAATATCGAAAAGTATTGTATATACGGTTTATGGAGAATTTTATTTTCTTTCATTCATCGTACCTCGATTTACGAGAATTCAATTGGTTCGTAAGATATACATGATTAAGTGAAACCACTATTTTTTAAAGCAGCAAAGGGCAAATTTCTCGAAAACTTATCCATAAGAAAAAAAAAAATATCTCGATTTTCGGAATCACCGAGGAAGCCATGGAATATTTTTGCTGTAAACCAGTGAAACCATTCAAATTTTGCTTGCTGAAGAAAATGGTAAATTTACTTTTTTATTATTATTCAATGCAATTAAATTAAAATCAACAAAAATTGTGTACTATTTGCTGATTGCTGGAATTTGCAATAAGCAAGTAATGTTTAATTTGAAAAAGAGACATTGAAAACAAAAATGGAAATGCAGTGAACATATACATGCATATGCACATATTTACGTACGTACAAATGTAGGTACATATTCCTGCATGTAAAAAGGTGCAATAAAAATTGCAATGCACGAAAAATGCCGATGGCGAAAATGTGTTGCCTCAGCAAATAGCAAAATTTCCAATTCATTATTGAATTTTTTCATCGGTGAACGGTTCTAAAAAAATACAGTTATAAATTTGTACTCGGAAATCTCGATACACGCGCGCTTATGCTGAGTGCGGGTGTGTGTGTGTGTGTGTGTTTTTACACGTGTGCGTGCGCATTTGTTGGCGGCGGCAAATAGCAGTAAATGCGGCAATTAAAATGCAGCGCATCGCTTGCGACAACATGCAACAACACCTCACCACAGCGTCGCAAATGCAATTGCCAATGCTTAATTGAATGCCAAAAAGCCAAAACAGAATAAAATACATATGTACATATATATGTATGTACATTCATGAAACATATACAAATAAAAGGTATTAAATGATAAAATGTAAAACAAAATGCTGCTGGCCTAAGCCAGCCAGCCAGCCAGCCAGCCATTTAGCCAACAACGGTAGGTGCCGCCATCCACACCCGCAGACAACACCAATGCCGCTGCCTACTTTTGCTGCTGTTTCATTACACTGCTATGTGTGGCTGGTTCTGATGCTTTTTTTTATTGTTTTCTGATGCGCGCTGACGCATGGCTAGCCCACAACGGCATTTTATGCATCATTTGTTGTTGCATTAATCAATTCTAGTTGGTGTCGTCTTTGATTTTTTACAAAATACTTCTTCAACGTTTTGTGGTTCTGTTTTTGTGCTAGGGCAAGGCAATAAATTTTATGCAATGTTTTAAAAATTGGCAATTGTTTTGGGTTTTACACATACACGTACATTTTAATAAATCTACCTGTGAATAAATTATTTGAAGTTTTTCATTGTGCTCCCCAATTCTAATTGCTATTGTTCGGTTGAACGTTGATGTATTTATTAGAAACATATTAGCCAAATTCTCACAGCAAAAAAATAAATAAATAAAAAATCCTGGCAAATGTGTCTAAAACCTATTCACTTGTCCATATGTACGTGCTATTTATTATAGATAAATAGGTATGTATATTACTTCAGTTCACTGTTTAGTGAAAACACCGAACAATATTTTTGACAAGAAGAAGCTGGAATTTGTTAATATTAAATATTTCCCAAGAATCGTATTTATATAGGGGATTCATGAGCTGTACAAAGCGTCGTAATGTCTTAAAGCCTTAACATTTTTCAACGTGAAATGACTCAAATGGTTTTAGAAGATTTGTAACTACAGCGAAATATTTTTAAACGAATAGAAAATATGGACGTAATTAGCTCTTATAATAAACTGCGAATCCCTTAAAACCATTTGAACCGTTATATTACATAGAAAAATGGTATGTCTTTCAAATTAGCGCCAGCTATCGTGGCGGAGGAACGAATAGGCTGGACAATTATTTATAGTTAGTTTTCTGAAATAATGATTTAAAAAAAGAGCTAAAATCTACGATTATTGTACATTGAAAATATTGAAAATTGATTCTTAAAATTGAAACAAATAATTCCTTAACAAAATGAAAGTCTTTTTTTTTTTGGCAGGGACAAGGTACCGTGTAGGTAGAGTCCTTTAGAGCATTTAAAGCTGAAGGCAGTAATAATATCTATCCTGGTCTACCTAATTAAGGTTAGTCATACTTGGGAATACATTCAGTTCGAAAAGACGTAGCTTGGGCCCGCNCTCTTATAATAAACTGCGAATCCCTTAAAACCATTTGAACCGTTATATTACATAGAAATATGGTATGTCTTTCAAATTAGCGCCAGCTAACGCGACGGAGGAACGAATAGGCTGGGCAATTATTTATAGTTAGTTTTCTGAAATAATGATTTAAAAAAAGAGCTAAAATCTACGATTATTGTAGATTGAAAATATTGAAAATTGATTCTTAAAATTGAAACAAATAATTCCTTAACAAAATGAAAGCCTTTTTTTTTGGCAGGGACAAGGTACCGTGTAGGTAGAGTCCTTAGAGCATTTAAAGCTGAAGGCAGTAATAATATCTATCCTGGTCTACCTAATTAAGGGTAGTCATACTTGGGAATACATTCAGTTCGAAAAGACGTAGCTTGGGCCCGCCTTGCCTTCCTTCGCTTCGGCTCGCCTTTCTTAGCTCTGAATTCTGTATGTATGACGACTATGTACATACGTACCCTAAGAAAGTCGCTCTTTCTTAGATATGGAAAGAAGTTTTAATCACCACCTTGCTTTGCGAAAGCGATATTACAACCACGTGAATACTGGGGCCAGAAAAAAATTTTAAGTACAAAAAAACTCTTAATAGAAAATCAGTACTTGAATTCTCTGACAAAGTTAAATATCTTAGAATTAATATTGATAAGAGACTATCTTGGAATTCCCATCTATATATGTACAACTCTTAGTAAAGGCACGCTAGTCATTTGGGCATGTAATTGGAAGACTTCTTCGTCTCGGCACCCAAGAATGGACAACGAAAGCAAGGGCGCCCACGAACGCCGNCTCTGACAAAGTTAAATATCTTAGAATTAATATTGATAAGAGACTATCTTAGAATTCCCATCTATATATGTACAACTCTTAGTAAAGGCACGCTAGTCATTTGGGCATGTAATTAGAAGACTTCTTCGTCTCGGCACCCAAGAATGGACAACGAAAGCAAGGGCGCCCACGAACGCAAGTGAAGAAGACTTGCCTGCGCGCGGGAAGTAAAACTGGTGCGCTTTTTGGCCTCGGCCCAAACCAATGAACTGTTGTAGAACAAGAAGGCATAGTTTACTTAAGAATAAGGTTAATAGGGCTAGAAAGAAGTCCGTTTTGTTAGTTTGGTCATAACCCCTAGTCTAGAGGTGTGGGAATATGCACCACCTGCACTTGATCCATGAGATGGTTAAGAGATGCGTACAGGACAGAAGATGGAATAGGTGCTGGAGTTTATGGACCCGACACTTTAATTTCTATTGCCCACAGTCTTTCACGCCAAGATGATAGCAATCTTTACCTGCGCCGGAATGGCGCTTGAAAACTGTTTGAAATGCGCTTTTATATTTAGTTTTCGTTTTAGATAGCCAAGCAGTCGTAATGGTGTATTCCAATTAGATGATCACCTCGAAACCCGTTTAGTAGTGTCTTGACACGGTTCAACTCTTGGCAGCAAAAAATACTGTTCGTTTGATAAAAGCACCACAAGTAGTAATTATTTGTGAAATTTTGTTTCGAGACAAACCAGTTTTCCGTCGAAAAATACGTTGGAAAAGCAAACAACCAAAATTTAAAAAATTTCCTTTATTTATGACTTTTGACGAGTATTAAGACGAAAACAAAAACACATCGATCTACAC
>NW_016167570.1:0-931 GCF_001687245.7 Rhagoletis zephyria
TGATAAAAATATTAATAGATATATGTAGCTACATATGTAGTACTTTAAAATTATACAATTTCCATTTCAACAATTAACCTACTAAAACTGACAACTTCAGCAAAAAACATTTCAGCATGCTGCATTTTAATCTATTTCGGTATATTTTGAAGGAAATTACAAACGAAAAATGTCATACGGCAACCATAGTCAGCACACACTAAAGTAAACAAACTAGAGATTAATAGTAAATTAACTAAAAATAAGCTCAACAAACGTTGCCCTAAATAAATTTATTTACTGGTTGTTGTTATTTCCGATCGGTTTGGATATGTTTAATAAATTTCCTTGATATGCTAGTCCGATCTAATTATCTCTAGTGCAAATAAAACAAGTTTATTCCACTATTATAGCCCAACGTTTCGCTAAACTTATTAGCATCATCAGAGGCGCCTTGTTTATTTTTGTCTATTACAGCAATAAAATACAAAATATTAAAAGGAACATTAAAAGCAAAAAAACACAAACAAGAACATACATGTAACAATGTTTATTTGAAGCAAAGTAATAGATATTATAAGATATTAATTTAATGTGGAAAGTTCATAAGTGCTAAGTATTTTAGTACTGTAAAGTATATCAAATTAGAAAAACACCCCGGCGACCTATCACGACGGCGAACAACTGCTGAGCTCGAATACTTCTTCTTCGACAACGGCTTTGAGAAAAATCATAAAATAATCCTTATTTGTAATCCCAAAAATAGAAAACAAATAATAATTATTTCCGTTTGAGCGAAAGAATAAAACTCAATAATAATTCATAAAATAATGATTAAATGCTTATTTAAATTATTTTACTCATGTTTACCTTCCCTGCGTTTAAAATTTGAAATAAAATAGTTTAGTGAAAGTACCACATTTCACTGCTTTTGGACTGGTGCGGAACTAGT
>NW_016167570.1:2200-3169 GCF_001687245.7 Rhagoletis zephyria
AGAAGTTGGTAGATTTTTTAGAAGAAACAATTTGAGATGGTTTTTACTCAAATAGGATAAAACATGGCGAATTCATAAAAGATGGCGTTACCAGAGCACCTGGATTTACGCCTTCATAAACCTCAATGTCAAAATGATATACAGATGCGATCAGCTTATTAGTAACGAAATTTTAAATGATATTGTTTGCAAATTATGTTTATTTATTTATTTTTAATAATTTTCATTTGAAATATAATTCAATGCATAACAGAAACCACAATGATAAAAGTTTAAAGCTTGCACAAATTGCAAAAAAAAATTAATCAAACATCAAAAAATTGTCATCAAAATTTCAAAATTTTTAATTAGAATATTTAGAAAATTTTCGCGAATGCAGTTTTGTAGCCCATTCAATTGTAGTGTAAGAAAGTGGAAGTTTCAAGTCGTTAAAAATTGCCGTTAATTTTTTTAGAATTTTTGTTGTGGAGGGTGTTGCTGTTTTTTTCATATCAAAAAAATGTTGAGCATGTGTAATTATTACTGGCATTGTGCGTACAAACTTTTCGTGTAATTTTTGCTTTTATACTCCTTCCCGAAGGTTCAAAAATAAATTTCGTATAAAATTTAGTTCGATCTCGGATGCCCTGATTCGGGCCCTGTATTAATTTAATAGGAGGGAGACTCAAGCAATTGTTCTCCGTCAAAGTTTACTTTTAAATTTTATTTAAGGTGTGTTCGATGACAAAATATATGTATGTATATGTTTATTTAAATCTGTTTGCTTTCTTTCGGCAAAATATTGGCAGAATTTTAGTCTTTGTTGGTAAAAATGGTAGAAAATATAATATAGCTAAAAAGTTTGTAGATCTACCAATAAAGTGGTAAAGTCCGTGCACTGGATATAGTAGTTTTAATAGTACTTCGGTATTACGTCGTAAGCATGAGTCATCATAGCATGCGTAGAGGCTATTCAATCGTTATGAGCGA
>NW_016167570.1:3265-3980 GCF_001687245.7 Rhagoletis zephyria
TGACATTGTATTTGACTTACACATATGTTAGTATTTGGCCGCGCTTCTCCTCTGGATAATATGCTCCAAGATAATCCAAACGCAATATTTTCAAACAGTCTCTATCACGGAATCCATAGAATATTCTGCTAATTAGCTGGGTGTGCGCATTTGTACAAAAGTAAGCAATTGCTTGAAAATAAAGCTTCTAGAAAAACCAAGTTTTGGAAATTGGTTTACGAATAAAAAAACATTTTGCTAATTAAATTTATTAAATTGATTAACTGCGCATAGTTGGAAATATTTACAAGTTTCATTGTGTGATTACTTAAAATATTTGAACATACAGCTTTATATGCGAAAATACCATTAAACACAGCAACACAAAATTGGTATTTTTTTTGGGAAAATTGCGCTATTTCAGTATTTTGGTGCTTTAAAAAAAAAAAAAACTTGCCAACTTGGCTCAAACCGTGCCATTTTTGGCACTATTTTTCATGAAATGGCACTGAATTTTTCAATTTTGCCCAAAGTGCCAAAATGGCACTTTTGAAAAAAGCCAAATATAAATACATTTTTGTGAAATCCTTTGCGTGTACTTCTTTTTCTCAACTAAAATTTTCTAATTTCTATAGTGTATACAACTTTTGTTTTAATTTGTCTAAAATGCTAGTGGGAAGAACTAAAGAGAATGACACCTTTTTTGGCACTTTTAATTTTCTATTTGGCACGTTTT
>NW_016167570.1:8322-10710 GCF_001687245.7 Rhagoletis zephyria
ATTTATAAGCACACACACATAGCGGGAAGATAGTTCAATTGGCGGAAAATATTCTCCCACTAAAGTTGAACTATTCCCAGTTAAAGTAATTGTTATTGACATCATGAAAATCAAATTAGAAATAAAGTTAAGTTTATGATTGTTCTATTATTTATTTTATTTCAGTTTTATTAATCCAAGAATTATGGTCATTAGAAAACCCTAACCATTTAACAAAAACGCTATTTCCTTTTGTTTTTATAATCTTTTCAATTAAATATGTGTTTGGATAATGTGTTTTTAATAATTCATTTTCATAAAATCCTCCAATTATAGGTTTTCTTTGATAATCTTATAATAAATAGGTTATAGGATTAGTATTTCGTATAATACGAATTTTAAAAATTTCAGTGGTCCAGTTTGGTGTATATCCTTTATCAAACACATGCTTATATTTACTAATACGTACATAATCTCCGACTTTCAGTTTACCAGGTTTGAAAACTTTGATATGATTATATGCTTGTTTAAGTATAAAACGTTCATTATTTTTAGTAATAGAAATAGGAGCCATTCCAATTGTTCTATGTCTTTTGAGATTATATTGGTTTATTAAATCTTTATATATATTAATCCATTGATAATTTCCTTTTAAACTAAATCTTTTCCACATCATTTCTTTTAAAGTTCTATTGAAACGTTCTACAATGGAAGCTTTCATTATACTATATGTTGAATAATGATTAATATTATACTTTCTCATCAAATTTAGAAATTTTTTATTATAAAACTCCTTACCGTTATGAGTTTGCAAGTTTTTTGGTATTCTTTTTTCTAAAAAAATTCCATGCATCGCTTTAGTAATGTCTTAACTTCCTTTCGATTTAATTGCAACTGCCCACACATACTTTGAGAATGTATCTATAGTTAAAATAAGCTTATATCCTTTATTAAATTTTGAATAAGCATTCATCTCAACAAGATCCGATTGCCAAATATCGTCTATTCCTTTTATTATTACTCGACGGCGTTTAAAGTGTGTGCGAGCTTGTTTATGAAGTTCTTCTACTAGTTGAAGACGCTCCATTTTTCTGTTTTAATTGATTAAGAACTGAATCAATGCGGTCTAGTTTAGTTTCAAAGGACTCTTTATTACTTTGTATTATTTTATTAATTCGGTTTTCGGAGGTCTTAATTAAATTATCAACAGTTTCTATAGAGAACTCAATTTTATAGGAAAGCAGATACTTCGTTTGTCGTATTACTTCTTCTAAATTAATTTGTACTTTCCTTTGTTCTTCTATTGCTTTATTAAGTCTTACTTCTATATCAATATTTTTTTGTGTTAATTGTTTAATTATTTCTTTAGAATTGTTCTGAATCATAACTTCTAGATATCCTTTATTGACTGCATCATTTTTAAGAAAAGGATTGCNTCCTTTGTTCTTCTATTGCTTTATTAAGTCTTACTTCTATATCAATATTTTTTTGTGTTAATTGTTTAATTATTTCTTTAGAATTGTTCTGAGTCATAACTTCTAAATATCCTTTATTGACTGCATCATTTTTAAGAAAAGGATTGCCAATGTTTTTAATTCTCAAGTTGAAATTTAAATGTTGATCACTATCCAATTGGAATCCAGTGTTCTCTTTAGGATGTCTTCTCACACCTTGAATAAAGTAGTGACCAAACTTATCAACGGGCATTTTATTAATATTAATAAGTTAATATTATGTTATGTATTTATATAATAATCTTTGCTTCTCTCAATTCTTCAATAATAGAAACAATTTCATTATTATGATTTGAGTGTCCGGCTGCTGTTGATGAAATTAAAAGACGTAATCTATCTACTAATTCGTTAGGTTCATCCCAGTATACATAATTTATCTTTTTCATATTGAGCTTCATTAATCCTTTTCCCTTATATTCTTTAATAAGTTTCTTAATAATATTTTTATATTTATTCGACCGATTTCCTCGAATTTGTCCGTTTGCTTGATAATTTCTTCTATGCACATTAGTCTTTAACAATAGGTTAGGTTAGGTTACACTGGCCGGCTGTTGCGCCTTACATAGACCCGTTGGTCCTTTGTAGTGCCAGATGGAGGTCCGTTTTAATGCGGTCTAAAGTAGTCGTCGTATAGGACGTCAACGCTTTTTGCGAAGTTCAAGAGTGCCTTAATATCCAGTTTTGAAACCTCCTCTAGTCCTTTAAACTACGAAGCTCCGAGACAACTAAGACGATTTCTAGCTAAGGCCGGACAGAAACAGAGGAGGTGTTCTAACGTCTCACTCATGCCTTCCTCCCTGCACTTCCTGCATGCGTCACTGTTACTAATGCCCATTCTGCTTGCGTGGGATGCCAGTAGGTTGTGGCCCGTCATTAGGCCGACAACTGTCCTGCA
>NW_016167570.1:19774-21185 GCF_001687245.7 Rhagoletis zephyria
TTCCAGGCCACAAGGGCATTTTAGGCAACGAAATAGCTGATGAGATTGCCAAAAGTGCCATCCGTCTTGCTAGCGAACCAGTACGGGAAATACAAAAGTCACTAAAAACGATCTACAATGAAATTTCCGAAAGAGCTGGGTGCCGGATCAGGGGGAGATGGAACGCATTAGCGACATGCAAAACCACCAAGATCATGTGCAATAGCAGCAAAGGAAACACCCATTTCTTGCTTACACGGTCACGTAGGGATCAGAATTTTCGAATTCAACCAGATGCTCTGTATCTATGGAGCGACTCCGAAATTGTGCTGGAGTGGCTGAGGGCTCATCCATCAACCTGGACAACTTTCGTCGCTAACAGGGTAGCCTTGATACAAGATGCAACTAAATCAGGAATTTGGAGACATGTTCCTTGTCGGCAAAATCCAGCTGACGTTATATCCAGAGGTGCGTATGTTGATGAGCTACTAACATCTTTTTGGTTTGCAGGGCCAGCCTTCTTACTGAAACCATGCGACCAATGGCCTGCCAACAAGTTGTGTAGCGTACCCGAGGAAGACGTAGAAGAACGCCGTAAGCAGACGACGACGCTGGCGGCCGAAGTAAAGAAAAATTCCTTTATCGAGTGGCTTGAAGGGAGAAGTGATTACGTCCGAACACAAAAACGAGTGGCGCATTTTCTTTGTATTTTTCGGCGAATAAAGGGTCGCCACGACAAACTTCCGCCTCTCACAACAACAATGCTGGATGAAGCGTTGATTCGCATAGCGTTCTGCCTACAAAAACACTACTTTAACAACGAGTACAATGCACTAAAGCGCGACGGTGTGGTGCCGTCAACGAGTAAGGTGAAGTGCTTGAGCGTTTTTATTGAGAGCTGCTATGGAGTGGATATACTGCGTGTGGGTGGTCGCTTGAAAAACGCAAAGTTGCCGTACGATGAAAAGCATCCGATTTTGCTACCTGGAGAGAGTAACTTCGTTCGCAGTTACATACGCTATGTGCACGAAAAGCATATGCACGTAGGAACGCAAGCCTTGATGGCGATAATGCGACAACGATTTTGGATTGTAAATGCTCGAAAGGTGGTGCGCTCGTAACGACTAGATGCTTGCAGTGCTTTCGCTGCCGACCGAGGCTTCAGAAGCAGATCATGGGTAATTTGCCGTTTACAACTGCTGGTGTGGACTTTTGTGGTCCGATTATGACGACGTACAAACAAAGAGGAATGCGCACTACAAAAAGCTATATCGCCGTCTTCGTATGTTTCGCGACGAAGGCCGTGCATATGGAGGTGGTTTCTGATCTGACGGCAAAGGCATTCATTGCAGCGCTTAAAAGATTTGTCGCTCGCAGGGGTAAATGCGCACAGCTTTTCTGTGACAACGGCACAAATTTTGTTGGTGCCCGT
>NW_016167571.1:0-21183 GCF_001687245.7 Rhagoletis zephyria
TGGCCGTTGCATGCTATGTGCTTTGCAGATGCAGGGTTGCTTCTCAACAACATTTTTATGGGCTGCAAAACTTAATTTTCAAAATTTTATAAAAAAGACTGAATAGACAGTTGCAAATTTGTAGGCAAATTTATTGCATTTTCCCGAGTTTTGCAAAAATTTTAGAAATTTTATTTTTATGTTTTTTTATAAGAAACAAAAAGGTGNTTATTTTTATGTTTTTTTATAAGAAACAAAAAGGTGTAAAAATTCTCTGTGCTTTAGTTGTGATAAATTGTTTTGTTTTGCTGGTGTACGTTGTAATGATCTCATGATCTCATGTCTTTATGTTTTTGTTTTTGGTTGTCAAAATAAAATTTTACTACATCCTTTCGTGCGTAATTTTTGTCGAAACGAAAGGGAAGGGAGCGAGAGGCCTTTCCCACCCTTAAGTGTCCCGGTTTGGCAACAGAGATATCTGGCAGCCCTACCAATGATGCTATTGTAAAAACAAAAACGTACCTGAGCGATTTAGGTCTACAGCTCCTATTATCTTCTTCAGCGATAGAGAGTCGCTCGGCCTTAAATTTTGTTTAGTATCACACGGCACGCAGTGTTCCTTCTTAATTTTGACGGAGGTATGCTGTATCTAACATACATAGGGAGCGGTATGCCACCGGAGTCGTGGGGTCTCATTTGCCTTTACTAATTAGCACGAGTTTCTGTTTTGTTTTTCATTTTCCTGGGAGGATTCCTTTTTAAGATATGCGTTGTACATATTAAGCAGTGGGATTGGGTGATTTATTACCATTTCTTTAAGGACTTCTGCCAGAATGTTATCTGGTTCAGAGGCTTTTTTGTTCTTAAAACTTCTTGCAGTTATTTTCTTCTGTATATAAGAGGTATCCCGTTGACCTCATCAGGTTCCTCTTTTCGTAGAGGGTGGCTGGGATACAAGGTGTTAACAATGTTGCCTATTAGTCCTTCTTCTAATCCTTGTATAGTTTTTCTTACTTTTGCTGTAGCGTCTCAATATTCCTTATCGTACCAGTTGTTCTTGCGGGCTCGTTGGAATCCGACAACTTATTGGGTCGCGTCTAGTAATAATCGGGACATGTATTTCCATTGCTGGCATATGTATGTGAGGAGTGCTCTTTGAGAGTAGGTGTGAGAGTCGAGTGGCGAACAAATTGACCGCTTTTAAAAAGCTTTTCTTAAGAGCTTATTAAGAGCTTATTGGAGCTTTTCAGCGTTGAGCTTTTCTTGCATTATGGTATGGGGAGTTGTGTGTTCGGCGCTATCTTGAAAACAAGGGCGATTAAAAGGTTTTTACTAGCTCAGTGAAATATTTGTTTTTTGTTTTACTTTACCAACTTTTTTACAAAAAGTTCTAAGAAAATCGATGTTAAATGTAATTGGGTTTGGTTAACCTTTATTAAATCTAAAACTCAGTTCTTCTTTTGTTCATCACTACTGAGATCTTCGTCTATAACCCGTTACCCTTGAAGGATGGTGCAGCAAAGGCAAGGAGGTGACACAATTGCTCACATTAAGCCACTTAAATGATAATGCTTTCGAAAGAATTTAAATTAAGAGCGAAGCAAAAGATTGAAAGTGTTGTGAAAGCTTGCAGCAAGAAATTTCCTGGAATTTTTTCACTCTCATATACGCGTTGACGCTAATCTATGTAGATGCAATCTGCACATACTTACACATGTAAAAATGTGTGTATGTATGTATGTATGTATATTTCAGCTAAGTGCATATATGTATGTATGTATTCATCTCGTATGTGCATCAAACGAATTAGGCGTTCAAGCGTAGTGGCAACACCGAGATGCAACCAAGTTAATTTCAAATTCAGTTTTCATATCTTTGGTGAGAGCTGCGATGCGGTGCCGTTTCAATTGCGGCATCAGCCACTTGCTTTTCCAACTATTTGACGCCACTTACATACATGCATGTTTGCATTAGCATAAGCTGCAAAGGAGGCGATCAGGTACATAAAAGTACACATCGAGGCGAAAACACACCCCAAAAAAGAACCTTTGAGGGCTACTGGAGAGGAGGGCAGAATGCGAGCATAGTAAATACTAAGCGCCAGCGTACAAAGTTCTTATCTACTTTTTGCGTTGTAGCGGCAGTACATAGCAATGGCAGAGATAACGCAACGCTTTTGACAAGGCTTGTGTTTTTTTTGGTACTTCTCTACAATCCTTAAGCTCTTCGGTGTTGAAAAAAGAACAGAATCGCTTATACAAATAGAAACTAATGCGTATATGGGGAATGTTGGAGCGCACTTACTACGACGCTATGTCAGTTTTAACACTTTCCAACCAATTCAGGTGCTGCCTTCTGCTGAGTGATTGCAGTGAGGGCGTGTGACAGCGCGGCAACTTCATAAGAATTCATTTGTACTCATTTCAGATGCACTTAGTGAAGTACTGTAGAAATATATGCATGTAACTAGATACATACATACCTACGTTTGGGTGGCTGCAGCGGAAAACGCCAAAAATTGTAGCAAGTACAGGTGCGCATGAAATGAAGGTTGGAGTGCTTGTAGCGCCAAAGGACACCACCGTTTGCAAGTTGAGTGTCAGCGTCACTAAACCGAAATTAGTTTCCTTCCGTTATGACCTTTTGCAGTGCTGCTGGTGACAGCTGGTTGGTTGGCCGGATGGGCGTTTGGTTGGCCGCTCGTTGTATAACGGAAATGAGCTTCAGCGCGTGCTTTTAACCAAATTTTATACATAGTTGTCCTTTTTCGTTGCTTCCCCTTTGCTAAAATTGCGTGCTTTCGGAAACCAGTTTTTTTTCGTAAATTTTTTTTTTTCAACATTTCTATCAATGGCCAATGCTGCATGTGTAACAGGTGTGAAAGACACAATTTTTTTTTTTTGGGCAACAAATGAAATTAATGCTACACTGCACTAAGAGGTGGAAAGTGAGAATTTCAAAAGGAGAAAATTGAAAGAGGGTTTGCTTGAAATCATAATTAAAAAATTGCGAAATTGCGAACGAAATGTGTACTTGGCAATATTGGCTTAAGACTTTTGTGCGCCAAAGTAGAAGAAGGGTGTATCGTACTTACTCGTATTTCACTGGCGCTAGATTAAGATAGCGCACCACAGCCTTTGCAGTCATCCTCATTTATTTGCTTTGTACATCCCTTTATTTGCATAAAGAAGTCATAAAAAGTAAAGTTACTATCGCAGTGATGTCATTATTATTATGCAGCTGTAATTAATTCTTAATTAATTATGCGCCGTTTCCTTTCGACGTTCGCTAACGTAACGCTAAGAGCGGCAGCGTGCAGCGTCAGAAATACTCAAATAAAATTTTTGTACCGATACACATACATTTATATACTTACTATAAATACATACATACAGACATATTTACATAAATTTTGGCAATCTACAAGACTGCCACTATGAATTAGTCGCAAGTATATTTTCATTAAAAATTTGCCTTTTAACATTTCTTCATAGTTAGCATAAACTCGAAACTAAAAAGCCACCCGGGCGTATGAGTGCTCTGTGTGTGTTAGCCATATCTTTTGCATTCACACATTCGCTCCACAACCCGCATGCTGCCACTAAGCCGTCACATATCTTATGGCTAAAATGTCGAACTTCATATCTTAAGCATTTCATTTTACTTGAAGGTTTCATTTTAGTGTACGTTTCCTTTTTTTGTAAAATCGCCTGCCAACTTGCATTCGCCGTAAGCGAGTTTCTNAATTAGTCGCAAGTATATTTTCATTAAAAATTTGCCTTTTAACATTTCTTTATAGTTAGCAAAAACTCGAAACTAAAAAGCCACCCGGGCGTATGAGTGCTCTGTGTGTGTTAGCCATATCTTTTGCAATCACACATTCGCTCCACAACCCGCATGCTGCCACTTAGCCGTCACATATCTTATGGCTAAAATGTCGAACTTCATATCTTAAGCATTTCATTTTACTTGATGGTTTCATTTTAGTGTACGTTTCCTTTTTTTGTAAAATCGCCTGCCAACTTGCATTTGCCGTAAGCGAGTTTCGTTCATTAGTTCTAGGGAGAATACAAATACACTTGTACTATGTATACGGTGGCCAGACTTCTGTGAATAGTAATCGGGACATTTCTAAGGCATCGAATCCGAACATACAATTTTGTTTTTAGAATAAAAGGACATAACATCTTTTAATAATTTTTTTTTTTTTAATGGGGAAAAGAAATTTTAGCAAGCTTAGGCTACTTTTCTTCGTTTAAAAAAATTTTTATTATTTTCTTATGAAAATNGACATAACATCTTTTAATATTTTTTTTTTTTAAATGGTGAAAAGAAATTTTAGCAAGCTTAGGCTAATTTTCTTCGTTTAAAAAAATTTTTGTTATTTTCTTATGAAAACATAGCTTACTATCTAAAAACCAAGTAAATAAAAATCTCAAACTCTGTAGAACATTTAAAAAAATTTTACGAATTTTAACAAACGTGGATCAAAATTTTAAACATTTTTATCAGATTTTTTTAGAATTGTTTTGAGTATGCAGTTTTGTAGCTCACTAAGTTTTATTATAATACGGTTCAAGTTTTACTGTCGATTTTTTGCAAATTTTTTGTTCGCGCATTTTCTTCCATACATAGTATATTCGATTTTTTTTTTTTTTTTGTAGAGAAAATGAGCAACTCCTTCAACAATAAGTCCTAGCTACTTAAAATTTACACTTTGAATTGGATGGNTAAGACGCAGCCGCGGTCAACATTTAAATGAAATTATCTTCAAAAAGTAAAAAAAAAAGGTATCAAGCTCTTAAAAAATCCCCCATTATATTCGATTTTTTTTTTTTTTGTAGAGAAAATGAGCAACTCCTTCAACAATAAGTCCTAGCTACTTAAAATTTACACTTTGAATTGGATGGGTTACAAAACTGCCTACTCAGAATGTTTCTAAGAAATCTAATTGAGAAGCTCAAAATTTTGATGCAACTTTGTCGAAAATTGCTAAGTTTTTTGTTAAATAGATAACGAGTAACAATTTCGTGAAAAAATTATAAATATTAACTAATCGAGAGGGGAATAACCAAAGGTTGCTAACATATCTCTTCCTTATTTATATTTTCGCCGCTGTATTAACAGCTTATATTCTACATATCCGTGACTTTTTTGAGGGAATTAATATTCATTTTTATAATTTCACTTAACTTAGGCGTGNTACAAAACTGCCTACTCAGAATGTTTCTAAGAAATCTAATTGAGAAGCTCAAAATTTTGATGCAACTTTGTCGAAAATTGCTAAGTTTTTTGTTAAATAGATAACGAGTAACAATTTCGTGAAAAAATTATAAATATTAACTAATCGAGAGGGGAATAACCAAAGGTTGCTAACATATCTCTTCCTTATTTATATTTTCGCCGCTGTATTAACAGCTTATATTCTACATATCCGTGACTTTTTTGAGGGAATTAATATTCATTTTTATAATTTCACTAAACTTAGGCGTGAATCGTTTCATTTAAAAAACAAAACTTAACAAGTAATTAAAAAAAAAAAAACTTGAAAAATCAGACATGAATGATGACTGCAGAGAGTACCAGTTAGACAGAATAAAACATAACCAAGCATCATAGAAAATAAGGATGCTGGCTTTCTTTATGGCTCCCTTATATTCTATGATCTTTGTGATAACGAAGGTGTTGCCACGTTTGTGCGAAAATTTGTTTTTTTGGAACAGAGTACAGGGAGACTATTTTTAAATTAATAAAGAAAACACTGAAAATCGGGACTTAATCGGTACAAATGTGAAAAATCGGGGTACTTATATGTCCCGACTTTTAAAAAAAAATATTCAGCAGGACAATTTTCTCAAAATCGGTACGGATGGTCACCGTCNTGAATTGGATGGGTTACAAAACTGCCTACTCAGAATGTTTCTAAGAAATCTAATTGAGAAGCTCAAAATTTTGATGCAACTTTGTCGAAAATTGCTAAGTTTTTTGTTAAATAGATAACGAGTAACAATTTCGTGAAAAAATTATAAATATTAACTAATCGAGAGGGGAATAACCAAAGGTTGCTAACATATCTCTTCCTTATTTATATTTTCGCCGCTGTATTAACAGCTTATATTCTACATATCCGTGACTTTTTTGAGGGAATTAATATTCATTTTTATAATTTCACTTAACTTAGGCGTGAATCGTTTCATTTAAAAAACAAAACTTAACAAGGAATTAAAAAAAAAAAACTTGAAAAATCAGACATGAATGATAACTGCAGAGAGTACCAGTTAGACAGAATAAAACATAACCAAANACCAAAGGTTGCTAACATATCTCTTCCTTATTTATATTTTCGCCGCTGTATTAACAGCTTATATTCTACATATCCGTGACTTTTTTGAGGGAATTAATATTCATTTTTATAATTTCACTAAACTTAGGCGTGAATCGTTTCATTTAAAAAACAAAACTTAACAAGTAATTAAAAAAAAAAAAACTTGAAAAATCAGACATGAATGATGACTGCAGAGAGTACCAGTTAGACAGAATAAAACATAACCAAGCATCATAGAAAATAAGGATGCTGGCTTTCTTTATGGCTCCCTTATATTCTATGATCTTTGTGATAACGAAGGTGTTGCCACGTTTGTGCGAAAATTTGTTTTTTTTTTTTGAACAGAGTACAGGGAGACTTTTTTTAAATTAATAAAGGAAACACTGAAAATCGGGACTTAATAGGTACAAATGTGAAAAATCGGGGTACTTATATGTCCCGACTTTTAAAAAAAATATTCAGCAGGACAATTTTCTCAAAATCGGTACGGATGGTCACCGTAGCTATGTACCTACATACATAAATACGTAGGTAAGAATATAAAGAAAAATTATGCAAGCCACTGCCATGCACTTAAGTGGCAAATATTATTTTCTTCATTCAAGTGCATGCGTATCTACATACGCTCTTACCCTCTGCCATTAGCTGTACATACATACACATATGTGGTATGCTTACGATTCTCAGCGCCACAATTGAATTTCTGCTGCAAATTTATGCAAATGCATTGCTCATCCAATGCCAGCAGCATTGCTGTCTCTTCACTTAAGTTCACTTGCGACCTTTCTCTTATCTTTGCTTGCGCCTCACCTAAATAAGTATGTATGTACATACATATTTAGTGCATCTACCAGTCAGGTTAATGCGTTGCGAGTACGTGGAAATGTAATTATTTTCTTAATGGGCAGACAGATAAGTTTGCTACTCAATTACTATTCTACAGTTTATAGCTAAGTATCTGTGTATGTATGTACGCACTTAATCGTAAATGTATGTATGTACTCGCAAAAAATATGTAAGCCATTTTTCTAATGAAAATTTTAATTCATAAAACTTACTAGAAATATTTGTGTAGATTGCTGCGGGCAAAATGTTGTAATTAGCGTTGTAATGTGTTGTAAAGTTCTCATACATGAATATTAAATGCGCAAAAAAACGAATATGTGGAGTAATAAATAATAAATCCAACTAAAAAGTATTTTATTCTCTGCTGATAAACTTCTTCAAATAAAAAAATAATTGGATATCAATATAGTTACGTATGTATAACATTACCATTAATTACAGATTTATATGAGCATGTCAATTTCGCATAACAGTTAAGCTGAAAAAATTTAAATGAATAAAATCGTTTTGTTAGAATTTAGCATTTCGTCTGTTCATAGAAAAACATTCATATGAACATTTTATGCCGTGTCCTGTCCAATGCATTTCTTGAATGGCGGTGATATCAGCGGTTTGTCCTGATGAGAGCACCAACCAGCCGAGCATAAGCACCTTCCCTATTAAGGGTCCACACATTTCAGGTGCATGCCCTCAACACTTAGTCCTTTAAACATTTGCCGTGGTGGTCAACAGAAGGAAGGTCTAAACCGATGCTTTATTTTTTTCACTGGAAGGAGTTTTTACGTGACGGGTCCCAAACCCAGCGCACAACCAATTTCTGGGAGGGCGGTGTTTTCTTAACCGAAAGCACGTTTATAGAGCGCCTGCGAACCTCGGCGAGCCCTTAAGCGGAATAATACGGAGTGGCACCACCGAAACTCCCTCTCTTTCTGTCGTACCCCAAGGATTCACTGGGATTGGTGAACGCATCTCGCACATGGATTGCTCACGTGCTCGAAAAAGGACTTGATTGGGTACATGCGTGTCACTGTTACTGCCTACCCAGAGCAGTAAGCTGCCACCCACCATTCCCCTACCTGCTATGATGCTACAAGCACGGTTGGCACTTGAAAATAATAATTCATATACCCACATATGCACATGGAATGGAAAGGAATGGAATTTTGAGTGGGCGGAAAAACCAAACACATATTTTTCCCAAGAGACAGGATTTAGAGGGCAAGGGATATGTAGATGGGGGTGGGAATTCATTGCAACTCTGCAAGCTTACCAGACTCCGTTAAGAATTTTAGCAGTTTGTTGAGGGAAAGAGAATGTACGTCGTCCATTCTCAGTACATCTGACCCAAAAATGTTCGCTCTGAGTCTGGCGAAGGCCGGACAGCGGTACAGAAAATGTTCTGCACTATCCTCGTCCTCTATACACGATGTACACAGTGAATCGTCGATGATGTTTATGGTGATCATATGTCATTCGCATTTATTGTGCCCCCTAATCAGTCCTACCAGGGCTCGTAGAACACTCCTTCTTTATCTGAGAAGAAATTTTGCTACCACCCTGTCAGGCCTTTTCAGGAAACACTTGGTTATTTTGCAGGTGTCAATAGTGTACCAACGAATGCTTGAGTGTGTCGTGCAATTGGTTGGACCCTATTTCAGCGAACTGCATGAGGACCGGGTACGTCCCCATGGCTTGGAGGGTAGTCACTGTTGCGTTCATCCCGAAGTCCGGAAAACGCTCTCCTGTTTCCCCTAGGGATTTCAGGCCTATCAGTCTCTTCGTTTTTGATAAAAACGCTAAAAATGCTGGAGAGACTGATAGACCTGTACGTAAGAAGTGTAATTCCTCGTGACCGTCTGTGAAGAGCTCAATATGCATATTGCCAGAAAAGGTCGATGAATACCGCCCTGCACACATTGGTAAAGTGGTCGAATGAAGCCTTCACGCATGATATCTATATCGAGGGGGCCTTCAATAATGTCACTCCAGAGGTAATAGTCAAGTATATTCATAACCTCGTGTTGAAGCCAACCTAATAAGCTTATTTCATGACAGAACTTTCCCGGCGGAGTGGGGGAGCATCTGCACTCAGTGCAGAGTCAATAGAAGCACTCCGAAAGGTGGTATTCTCTCTCCCTTGCTCTGGATTGCGGTTGAAACGACTTTCTAGAGGAACTGGAAAAAGTGGGCGGTCGGGTGATCGCCTATGTAGATGATGCGTGTAGGTGGGATATCAACGGCGACTGTGGTAGAAGCCTAACATTGAGGATAGGGTAGGAAAGGTGTCGGTTGCCTTGTACCGCTGTAGGGCAGGTATCGGTAAAAGGTATGGTCTCTCGCCCAAATTAGTTCGTTAGCTCTAGGAAACCAAATTTAAGCCTATATTGTTTCAAGGAGCTCTTATCTTGTGGAGCTCACTAGAGAAGGCTACACTTGTGAAACAGGAATTACCGGAGCATNACACGATGTACACAGTGAATCGTCGATGATTTTTATGGTGATCATATGTCATTCGCATTTATTGTGCCCCCTAATCAGTCCTACCAGGGCTCGTAGAACACTCCTTCTTTATCTGAGAAGAAATTTTGCTACCACCCTGTCAGGCCTTTTCAGGAAACACTTGGTTATTTTGCAGGTGTCAATAGTGTACCAACGAATGCTTGAGTGTGTCGTGCAATTGGTTGGACCCTATTTCAGCGAACTGCATGAGGACCGGGTACGTCCCCATGGCTTGGAGGGTAGTCACTGTTGCGTTCATCCCGAAGTCCGGAAAAGGCTCTCCTGTTTCCCCTAGGGATTTCAGGCCTATCAGTCTCTTCTTTTTTGATAAAAACGCTAAAAATGCTGGAGAGACTGATAGACCTGTACGTAAGAAGTGTAATCCCTCGTGACCGTCTGTGAAGAGCTCAATATGCATATTGCCAGAAAAGGTCGATGAATACCGCCCTGCACACATTGGTAAAGTGGTCGAATGAAGCCTTCACGCATGATATCTATATCGAGGGGGCCTTCAATAATGTCACTCTAGAGGTAATAGTCAAGTATATTCATAACCTCGTGTTGAAGCCAACCTAATAAGCTTATTTCATGACATTACTGTCCCGGCGGAGTGGGGGAGCGTCTGCACTCAGTGCAGAGTCAATAGAAGCACTCCGAAAGGTGGTATTCTCCCTCCCTTGCTCTGGATTGCGGTTGAAACGACTTTCTAGAGGAACTGGAAAAAGTGGGCGGTCGGGTGATCGCCTATGTAGATGATGCGTGTAGGTGGGATATCAACGGCGACTGTGGTAGAAGCCTAACATTGAGGATAGGGTAGGAAAGGTGTCGGTTGCCTTGTACCGCTGTAGGGCAGGTATCGGTAAAAGGTATGGTCTCTCGCCCAAATTAGTTCGTTAGCTCTAGGAAACCAAATTTAAGCCTATATTGTTTCAAGGAGCTCTTATCTTGTGGAGCTCACTAGAGAAGGCTACACTTGTGAAACAGGAATTACCGGAGCATTAGGAACCACACCTACACTGGCGCTTAACATACATAAGGTGAATCGGGCGCCTGCGGATAATGCAGACAAAACTGAACTTCTATTAGGCTAAGGCAAACCGGGTCCTTTTGTGACTTAAAATAGGAAAAGAAGACGTTTCTCTGCTGCAACAAATGTTTTTATAGGGCGCTCTAAAATACGTTACCTCTTAACGGCTAGTAATTGGGCGATTGGCATTCATGCGGTGAGACTAGGAATTTCGACTGATCCTTTTGTATCAGCGCTCATGAGGAATATGACGTGGAATCATCTCCATAGTTTTTTTTAGACCATCCAACCTTCGCGAGGCTAAGATGGAAGCAATTTGGCTCGCACTTCAGAACAAACACTGAGCTCTCAGGGATCGAAATTAGTCGCATTCGAAATGTGGTAATTGGCTGGCGGTGTTCACTTAACCCAACCTAACCTGTACTTCTTTGAGCTATAAAATAGTTGGTCACATTAGCCATAATACCTTTGCTATAAATGATGTCTGGACACACAACATTTTAAGTCGATAAAAGCGTTGTAATAAAATAGATAGAAGACAAACTAGCTGATCGCAAAAGCAAACTGGTAGCATATCGTCGCTTGGCGCGCAATACCCCGTATTCGCAAAATGTGATACCACGGTAACATACATAATCGAACTGATAACCTCCTCCTTTTTTGGAAGTAGTTTAAAAATAGGGGTATATTTTTGTCGGTATAGAAAAATCCTAGAGGGTTAGAGCATAAAAATTCCAGTTTTAATTTTTTTGCATGAATTTTTGGACCACCTTAGTGTGCATGTGATCAATAAGAAATTTAATTATTTTTATGTTCTACAATAAAAATAACAAATATGTTGTACTTGTCCAATAAATATACATTTGTATCTATTCACGTGAGATAAATAAAATAATGCATCGCAAAGTGCATTTTACACTTAAGTGCATTGTGCAGTCAAAAATTATCGCTCGGACAATTTTCATCTTACATACATTTATAGGTTATAAAAATCTCTGAACACATGCTACACCAAATATATGTACATATGTATACCGAAAACTCAGCTTAAATTGCAGTTAGTTGAAAGGCGTTAGCTGAAAATAAACCCGATGTTTGAGTAGATAATTAGGGTGGTCCAAAAACAGTTAAGTTGGAATTGTAATCCTCTCACCCGCTACGTAAAAATGGTATAGAATTCTTGAAAGTCAATATTTTTCGATCACAAAACTCTGGTTCTCTTCAGGAGTTTTTCAATAATAACACTCAATTATTTATTAAACCATTTTTTAATACTAACGATTTTTTATTGGTCCCCCTTTTGTATTTTTCGAGGCTTTTGTGTTTTTTTGGCGGACCTATAAATTGTAGTTGCAACGAAAACTGGTTAAATAAACAATGGGTTAATATTACTGGGAAGCTTCTGCAGATAAACAGAGTTTTCCGATAGAAAAATATTGATTGTTAAGAGTTCTATACCATTTCTACGAAAAGTTTTTTTCCCCCATATAAAATATGTATATGGAAAACTTTGGGCGCATTGAGCGACCTCTAAATATTTTTTGATTTCAAAATAAAAAATAGGGGTCTATTTTTTCGGTATAGAAAAATCCTAAGGGGTGGGAGCATACAAATTCCAACTTTACTTTTTCAAATGCATTTTTGGACCACTCTATTGTTCACCCATAAAGATACGTACACATCTACGTATACATATACAGATTTGTGCAGCCTTATTATGTCTGTAAAAATGCAAGTATGCATTTATGTATGTCAGTACAGCATGATAGTTACAGCTCCTATTCTCCCGCACTGTTGGGTGAAAGGGTCAGCTATTGGGCTCGTTGAACTGAGTTGATCTGCTTTACTGCAATGCTTTCAACTTTTTTAACGTTAATTTATTGTGCGAATTTCATGACTTTCATCAATGCAAAGTGCAATTAAATGCATACTGCAGCACTCTCTTTAATGACAGCAGCAGCAAGAAAAAAAAAACAGTTCCTTTTATTGAGCGAGAAAACGTGGCACGCAAGAAAATTCGGAAAGTGGCACTTTAATAAGACACACACGCCCGGATTTTACGACGCTTTCAAGTGGCGCTGCAAGGACATAACAAATATTCAAAAGTTAACAAAAAAAATGTACTGAAAATAAATTTACATATACAATTTTAAGTAAATGCATACATGTGTGTGTATGCATTCTTGTGTATGGGCAAGGTGCAGTTAATATCGATTGTGATGGCGTAGCGCTTTTATGCCTACGCTTTACATATCGCCATTGATCCCATTGAGAAATTTGATTTAAAAAAGCTGACCATTAAATACCCGGCGCAAGTATAAATTATAGTTTTTCCCCCTTTCCGAAAACTAACGCTAGATGGTAAGCAAAGGAGGTCTTACCCCTATTTCAAACATCATCGATAGAACGTTCAGTTAGACATAATGAGATAAACTTGTATAGTCATATGTGGGCGGTATCGCGCCTATTTTGCGAAATTCCAAACAATTTACTTGTTTTCAAGGTATTGTTGTTAGTATCAATTTTGAGTAAATTAGCGTCCTGAAATTTCGAAATAACGAAGTTTCAAGCATTTCTGAAATTTACCGTTATATGAAAAGTAGCCGTATTTAGGTTAGGTTAGGTTGATGTGGCAGTCGGTTCACGTTACCAACTCACTTAGACCTTTTGAAGATCCATTGCGGTACCACTGCAGAACAGGGGAACCTCGGTGACTATTCTTCAGAGAACCAATTTTAGGCTCTTATAAAGCGTAGAATGGGTTTAATTCCTACGCATGATAATTCCGTAAGAGATCTAAAAAATGGCATACCTAAAAAGGCTGCTCTCCTCTTGGCCAAAGCTGGGCAACTGCAGAGGAAGTGCTCTACGGTTTCTTCCTCTTCCTCATCTCTGCAACTTCTGCAATATTCGTGGGAGAAAATTCCTAGTCTTAAAGAGTGCCTGCCAATAGCCATAACCTTCGCAATATCCTCTCTTGAGAGGCTGAGCAACTCTTTCGTCTTTTTCTTTTCTATTTGCGGCCAACGCGGCCTGGTTGTTCTACAAGTGCCCTCGNCCTCATCTCTGCAACTTCTGCAATATTCGTGGGAGAAAATTCCTAGTCTTAAAGAGTGCCTGCCAATAGCCATAACCTTCGCAATATCCTCTCTTGAGAGGCTGAGCAACTCTTTCGTCTTTTTCTTTTCTATTTGCGGCCAACGCGGCCTGGTTGTTCTACAAGTGCCCTCGTCTAGCCATGACCTGTTGGCCTCTTGGATCATGCTATTTCGAAGTTCTAATTCGCAGGTTGCCTTGGGTATCCCCATAAGTCCCCCTGTTTTAACATAGGGATAGATTGGTACCTTTCCTCGCTAGCTCATCGGCATTGCAATTTGCTTCAATATCTCTATGTCCCGAAACCCATATGAGGCTGACCTTGAACACGGCGCTAATATCGTTTAGAGCTGCGAGGCATAAGTAAAAGTAAGCAATCAGTGTTTAATTTAATTAACATGGTGTGTAAATTTGCTTTCATTAAGAGAGGCAACTGGTCACCTATCTTAATATGCGCAAAAAAAAAAAAAATAGAGAACACTTTATCGATTCCTCTTTTCATTCTGATAATTTATGTATACATTTGTCTACATCTATTTCGATTCGTTTTGCCTATTACAAACAACCGTTATGTAAATAAAATTATAAAACCGGACGTGTTCGAGGCACGTAATAAAAGCGGCATTACTGCCGTATTGATTAAAAATGGCAACATTTTTGCAACTACCCAACTGATAACACATTGCTAGAAATTCTCACAGAACGCTATACTTTAATAATTCGCGCAACACTGCGGTTGTGATTGCAAATCGAACCATCCCACCCTTGTGCACAAGTGCACAAAATATCTAGAATCGAAAATAGGATGGAATTAATAGACAGTTGCACAGAAGGTTTTCTACGCTCCGGTACTGCCCGTCATATGTATATGTATGTAACTACAATGTTGTCAGGCGCGCCATAGAATACGCCTTTTTTAGTACTTGATGTAGGTTCAAAATAAATGGGGGCCGTTTTTCACAGGGCACTCATATTACGCGTCACAATCAAATGATGGAATGGGGAAAATTCAGACCAAGAATTTAACACAACTTTCATTTCGGATGAAACGGGATCAATAATGCACTATGTATCTCGATAACACTGTACAACAAGCAAAAATTCCGCCGGGGTTTCTCAACGGTTTCTAAAGCAGAAACCGAATGTGAAGTCACAATTTTCGGGTCACCCTAGGTTTTTTGTAGAGTACGTGATTTGTCCAGAAACCGGAATTTGTAGAAAAAAATATGGTACTGTGAGCTAACCCAAAAGCTTTAGAACTGTTGAGAAACCTCGGAGGATTTTAAAATCTTTAATTTTGTTGTACTGTGTAATACTCGATAACTCGACAATTTTTTAAAACTTTATGAATATAGATAACTCGATACGGGGAGTCAATAAATTTTGACAATTCAGTGAATTTCAGAAACACCAAACACCGAGAACTCAATAACTCTACAAATTTCGATCACTATCGATAAATTTAGATAAGTGTGTGTCTCCAGAATTGGATAAATTTCGATAACTGGAAAATTTATATATCTCGATATATACCCCATAACACAATGAATTTCCATATCTATCGACAAATTTCGATGGCTCGATACACTGTGGTAACTCGTTAGCAGTCGATAAATCGATTAATAGGGATAACTCGATAAATTCACGTTATTCTAGACGATTTACTAACGCGATATACTCTGAAAATTCCAAAACCTTCGAATCCACATAAGTCAATAAATATCGATAACTCGATAATTTTAAGGAACTTAATACATCACGACTACTCGATAAACTTTGAAAACTCTATAAACTTCGATGATGTGATAAATTTTTTTTTACTCGATAATAATCGGTACATTTCGACAACTAAGTTTCTGCGTCTCGATAAATTTCAATAAACCTACTCATTCCGATAGCTAAATAAACGTTTTCTGTATTCTAGTTAGATTAGTTTTAACGCGACGTACTTAGGGGTATTTGAACGATTTAGGCGGCCATAAAGCAATTTGACAAAATTTTGAAGGAAACTTAAAAAGGTAGTCACATTCGATAGAAAACATTCCAAATCACATTTTTCACTTGCACGGCGATCGCTCACCGTTGACCAGAAACGGAATATTCTGATGCTGCTTATAAATAAGCTAAGTTCGCCTTATGAATTCTTGTGGCTTTTTTCCACTATTTCATTTGTTATGATATTCAGTAAATATTGTGCCCTAATTGTTGAAAATTGGTATGTCAAGTAAAATTTTGAAACAAAATTCTTGGAATAACCTCTTAGCATTAAATTAGATTACTATAATTTTTTGGATAATAGGCCGCGGCCCACTTATGACCACGAATGTATATCTCGGTAACTGATTTATCAATTTGTACCATACTCGGTGCACTTAATATTCTTAGCATGGTAGAGAAATACATTGAAAATATGAAAACTCTTTTATTTCAATAATTGAGGACGTTAATTTACTCCAAGTAAAACTTGCAACATTCTCTTACAATAAATGAGACTGTTATATTTATTACTGTTAATATTATGTACAAAAATGTAATTTTATTAAATTTTCTTTCCCATGCTGTTATACATATTTGAATTATCTAATGCCCCATATTAAAGATGAATTTGATTTTTTAAACCGGTGGCAACCCTGAGAGGTTGCTTATATTGCAGCCATTCATTTAACTAATTTAATAAAAAATTATCACAACTGGCAACACTGTAAATGTTTTAACCTAGCTGTAAACCTTCTCCTTGCCGAGACGCACACGTAAAAGTGCGTGGTCCTACAATCGGACCACGGCAACATGGAGTCTATCGTTGTCAAATGTTCAGCAACTTTATTTTCTTCGTTTTGGTGGCATAATTGGACGTCCTCCTTTTCTATTTACATGATTTTAAACACTAACAATTTGTATGTCAAAACACGTCTTCTCTAAACATTTCGAGTTGAAATATCCATAAAAATAATTTTGACCGCCTAAATCGGCTAAATACCCTTATGCGCGACTGGTCCTAATCCCAGCGCACAAGTCATTACTGGGAGGCTTTTTAATGATGCAAGCCGCTTGCTCAAAACCATACGCCCACTTATAGCCATACCTACTGGTAAACAGGCCTTTCTGACTTCTGTGTGCCCTTAAATCGAAGCTTCTTCTCTTGCTGCCGTGACCCGAGGCTCTACAGTGCTCGGCTGCCAGAAAATCAAAAGTTCTGAAATCATCAATTTCTCAGCAGGTTTATTTGCACCCACGCGAATGTTGAACTGTTATCAATTTTTGTTTCACGAGCCTCATAAGCAATTAATTGCATCGTAAGCAGGCTAACAAGCAGCTCAACGCATACGAGTTGCATTATACCAATTCTGCTTTTCCACTTCCATAACAAATCAGTATCTTTGGCTTCACTCAATTTCGCGGGATGCATTCAAGTGGTCAAGATGGTCGTTGGGATCAATTCAATGCGCTGCGGCACAGGACCACGTGCAAATCCATGCATTCGCTGTGCATCCTTCTGAACGAATGTATCACACATTCTTTGCTGATTTTCATATACATACACGCATATTTCGTAGACATATATATACAGACATATATGTATGTGCAAATTTAAAAAACTTGTAACCCTTGTGTTATTTAGTTTTATTTTCATTGCTGTAAACTATAACAAGCTGGTCGATTTTAGATATAATTCATAGAGGTATACTTGAAGCCTCAACACGATTTTGAATCAATTTGTTGCATAATTTTTGAGTTATAGAGGTTTTCATTAAAAAACAAAAAATAGTAAAAACCAGTGAATTTTTTTTGCNCATATACATACACGCATATTTCGTAGACATATATATACAGACATATATGTGCAAATCTAAAAAACTTGTAACCTTTGTGTTATTTAGTTTTATTTTCATTGCTGTAAACTATAACAAGCTGGTTGATTTTAGATATAATTCATAGAGGTATACTTGAAGCCTCAAAACGATTTTGAATCAATTTGTTGCATAATTTTTGAGTTATAGAGGTTTTCATTAAAAAAAGAAAAAATATTAAAAACCAGTGAATTTTTTTTGCTTTTTTTTAGGTGGTGGGATATTAGTTATGCTGGTTTGAAATTTTATGGGCAATTAGTACTTATGTCTACACTTTATTTTGTAGTAGGTAACTAAAATGTGCCCTAAAAAATTACTAAATGGCAAGTAACTCAAAGTTCGTAACTCTACTTTTCCNACTTATGTCTACACTTTATTTTGTAGTAGGTAACTAAAATGTGCCCTAAATAATTACTAAATGGCAAGTAACTCAAAGTTCGTAACTCTACTTTTCCCAATTTTCAAAATTTTCGATTTATCGCGTATAGTTTTTGAAGCATTTCGTTTTTAAAACTTTTTAAGTAAGTATTGTATTCTACAAACAATTACGAATAATTTTGTTCTTTAGTANATTTTCGATTTATCGCGTATAGTTTTTGAAGCATTTCATTTTAAAAACTTGTTCAGTAAGTATTGTATTCTAAAAACAATTACGATTAATTTTGTTCTTTAGCGAGATTTGTGCTTTCAGAATAAACCAAATTTTAAAGATAAAATATTCCGCGAACTTGAGCGTAATTTTCATTCGCATTTACTTTTTTATTCCAGGGACCGAACATAACAGTTATTGGTGAAAACTGTCATGGTAAAATTCACTATGAAGGAAATATTCTACAACTACGTAAAACATACCAATCGATTTCGTTTTGCACCGAGACTCAAATTTGAAAATAAATTTTTATTTGCAATTATTATGCAAAACTTAAAAAAAAAGCAATTATACTTGATTTTTACATTATAAATCCAAAATAACAATTATTTTTGATTTTTATATTATATGGCTTAGATAACAGCTATTGAAGAGTTTTATTTATAAAAGTCATCAATAAAAATCAGTCAGTGACTTTTACTTTTAAAAGTCATTAATATAAATCAGTGACCGACTTTTATTTTTTAAATCAATCGTAGAAAAGTCATTAACATTTTTCGCAGTTAAGGTGTTGGAAAACAAAAGTTTACTACGACTTATTCAAATGACTTTCATAAGTATGATTGAATAAATAAAGATCAGTGACTGATTTTTATTTATGACTTTTATAAATAAAAGTCTTCGATAACTGTTATGTAAGACATATAATATAAAAATCAAAAATAACTGTTATTTGACGATTATTTAAATAGAAATCAAAAATAATTGTTACATTCGATTTATAAATTAAAAGTCAGAAATAACGGTTATTTAAAGAGTAATTAAATAAAAGTCAAAAAATAATTGTTAAAGAGTGATTTTTTTAATAAAAGTTGTAGCTGTTACGGGCCCTGTATTATTCAGATATGAAGTTAGTGTTGTAGCGCAAAATACACATATCTGAGTAATCGGCTGTATTGAAGCTATATGTTAAAGTGAACCTATTTCGATAATTTTGAGGAATTACTAAGGTAATATTAAAAAACCGTCATGTGCAAAATTTTAGTAAAATAACTTCAAAACTGATGGAGTTATTTAAAAAAAAAGTTTAGATTTAATCAAATTTTCAAGTACTGTTGTCTCGAAAACCGGAGAAAATCTTGTAAAACGAGGGATGACATTGAATTTAGAACGTCCCAATTAAGTGAGTTCAACTTTCAAAAGCGTAATTTGAAGCCAGCTTATTCTTTTGTTTTCTGTTTGTTTTGTTGTTTTTGTTTCTGTTTCTGTTTCGATTTACAAAGAGATTACGAATAGAATCATATACAAAACATAGGTGTGCCTGTTTTTTGGATTTGCCCGTATAACTATTATAAAATATGTATATAAAATCGTCAAAATTATATGCACCCACACACACACTTGAAAAATATAAAAACATTTGTTTTCCATCCGTTCAGCCACATAGCGGCCAAAATTTAACTGAAATGAAGCTTCGCAGGTCCGCCTTCCGATATGGGGTGGATGCCGTAATGCGCCTTTATTTTATTAGCACTTCGCCTGTCCATTTTTACACGCATCACATTAAACATTAAAGTGCACCAGACCAAAAGCGTGCGTTATCGCGCTTGCATGTGTGTGTGTGTGTGTGTGTGTGTGTAGCGCGTATGCGTATGCTTTTTATGCGCATAAAAGCAATTGCAAATGGCAGACAAAGGCATAGCATTATGTGAACACACACACTCACTTCCGTATAAACTGGGGCAAATAAAACCATTTTTGCTCATAGATCACCATCAGCATCAGCGCCATGACGAGCATCATATCAGCGGCGGCTGGGCATTTAAAACACACTTATGTGCATCATATAGACGGACATTTGCTCACACATTGCCTATGCTCGTGGGTGGGTCAAAGCTATGCTTTATTCAAACATATGGTTGTACATACATATGTATGTATGTACATATATTAAGTGCGTATGTATGCATGAATGTATAACTATAATGTACATCGATCGTAAACTGCTTTTGCTGAAAATTTTACGCATTTTTATGACACTCAACGAGCAAACCAATGTATCCTTGGGGACTCCAAATGCATCATGACATTTTTATGCGTGAAACGATACAGTCACACACAAAAATTTTATAAATACATGCCAGCGTGCTTATGTGCCTGTGTTTTAAGGCAAATAGCTGATTACGTGACTGGTGATTGCGGCAAAAATAGATGACTGAATCAGTTAGAAGATGATGATGTACATACATATATGTATATACTTACGGTGACCATATTTATGGGAGCCGAATGCGGGACGATAATAATTTTGCGAATTTATTCCACAAAAGCTAAAAGATCTTAAAATCATTTTAAACGATCCTGGATGCATTAGCCTTGAAGCAGCAGCCTTGTAGTAGCATCACTCATTTGTACGATAAGTTTCTCGAGAATTTTATTGCACAACATTTTTACAAAAAATTCGTTAAATTTTAGTATAACAAAGTGCAAGTTTGAAGTAGCTAAGACTAATCGTTAATTTTTGGCATTATTTTTTTTAGGTTTTTTTTTTTTAGGTTGACGGTGCTACTAATTTTTTTCATACCAAGTATGTATTATCGAAATTTGTTGTATAGAGAAGCAAATAAGCAGCACGTTGCACTTTTTTATACTCATTTTAATGAGCTACAAAACCTCAAGCATATTCTTTTCTAAAGTTTCTGATTAAAAAGTGCGAAATTTTGTTGAAACTTTGCTGAATTAATTTTCATAGTTTTTGCACAAAGCCGGATACTTGAATTTTTTTTATTTTTGGTAGGAAAGGAGCTTTACTTTCAAAAAAAAAAACAATAATAATAATAATAAACAAAATAAAAATAGGCAATCCTGGCTAAAATGTAGAGTCCTAATTTATATTTTGGTCACTGTATGTGTTCCTCACCGAGGGCCGAGGGCCAAACATCGACTCGGACCACTATCTTGTTGTAGCCAAGAT
>NW_016167572.1:0-21182 GCF_001687245.7 Rhagoletis zephyria
TAAAGAGCAATTCAACAAAGCGATCACATGCCAAAACCATAAAATAAATCTTAATTTCGAATTCTAAGTTGATTGATTTATAACTTGGTGACTGAGAGTACATACAATTTGGCATACGGCATATTTGGTATGTACGAAAATGTGAGCGTAGGATGTTGGCATTTAGGCATAAATGTACGATAAACGATGGGTTTGACATACTCCTTTTATTTGCTTTTGAACGCATAAATACCGCACTCACCTTAGCTTCATTTTGGCCAACGTTGTTGTAGCTTAAAATTTTTTATTTAAACGGCAAATGCGAGAAACACACACGAAAGTTGCGCGCTATAAACTTGAGTGTGATTTTTTTGTTGTTGGATAGCTCTTTTTCCCCTTATATTTTAAGGCGCAGCGGTGTATATGTAGAGTATTCTTGAAGTTCTTCGACTTTGCTGTTTTCAATCTTGCTTGCTTGCTTCACTTTATTTACGATTATTTATTGTCTATGTTGGCTTAAGCTTTATTTATTTGTTTTTAATAAAATTTCGATTTCACTAACCAAATTTTTTTCTTTTTGCCAATTCACACGCACGCGCACACATAAAAGCGCATATTGGCACACAGAATTGCAAACAATTTTTTTTACACCCCAAAAAAAAAAATTGTAGGTAAGTCTCAGTCTCTGTTCTTCTTGATTTACTTGGCGCAATTCACTTCCGAAACACTTGTTTGCATGTGCTAACGCTTTGAAATCACTCGCTTCACTGTTGGCCACATTTTGCTGTTACAATCTTTTTAAGTGAACACGAATATCATTTGTACACTGTACACCAACGCTGTTGTGTTGTTATCGCTAACATTATTGTTATTAGTAGATATTCTACATACAAAATTGCTGCCTTCCTATCGATAGCATACAAATTGCTTGTGCGCCCATCTAATTTATGGTACATGCAAGATAAGATTATCATACGCCCGGCTGTACGCCCGCCTGTGAGGGTGCAGTGCGTTAAATGTGTTCGCTGTTCGGCATTCAGGTGTCGGCATTCAGCAGTCGGCTGTCGGCGTTTGGCGCTTAGCGCTTGTCTGTCGAGAATTTATTAACTTTCCACCGGTGTTAGCCAGTTAGCAAGCGATCCCACAACAACAGCGCTGCAATCGCCAGCAACACCAAAACCCAAACACACATATTCAACGCCGTCCAAAAGTGCAAGCACGATCATTTCAGCGGGTTTCCGAGTTACCTGCTCTATACTAGCTAGTGATCAGCGTTGCCGTTTTGGTAATTTTTTAGGCAATTTTCTCTTTCTTTAACAAATTTGGTAATGGATTTTTCAGCTTATTCGCTTATTATTTAATTCGGTGTTACATGTTTATTTAGTAAAGTAGATCGTGCCCTCACTTAAGCCAATACAGGTCCTATCTGATTCCGCATTTGGAAGTGGCTCGTAAGAGCCTTCATAGGGAGGGAAGGACATTTATTTTCTGCTTAAACTTAAGAGCAACGATGTGCATTTCCTGTTATAGAGAGACATGTTATTCCTGGAAGTTCTCTCTAACAAAGTGTGTCTACGGCTAGGCCTACCGTGCCTTCTCCCGGAAGATTGTTGGTGGTCCCACCTTTCCTTGCCAATTCGTCAGCATTTATCTTCACTATACCGGAGTACCGGCAACCATCTGATTAGAATTCTATTTTTCATAGATCTACGGCTTTCGGTAAGGTATTTTGCATTGTCTATGTGCAATTGAAAGACAGTAGTCAAGATAGTTTGAAAGATTTCGTTTATTCGGGCACTGAAGTCCTACAAAAAAGGCTTCTTGCCAACTTTCATGAGGAAAAGCTCTTCTGCTCTAACAGGCGCATTGGCCGAGTGACCAAAACACTGATGTCCCGTTCGCCAGATCCTAGTTTCGAGTCCTCGGGCAGCGGAATCTTTTTTTCAATTTTCTTTTGATTTGTAGACTTTATTGGTAAAAAATACATATATATAAACACTTTTAGTTTTTTTTACATTTTTTATTTTTTTCCAATTTTTAGATTTTATATTTTAAAAAGAAACAGTTATTTTTATTTTCGCTTAATTTTTTGAAGCTAATATTTTTTTCTTTTTTTAATTAAAATAAAAAAAAAATAAAAATATTTTTTTGGTAATTTTATTCTATTTTAGGATAGCTTAATCTTTTCTTTTTTCTTATTTTTCCGGTTTTTAATTCATTTTATTATTCATTTTAAATTTTATTATTATAAAAAGAAAAATATTTTTTAATTTCACTTCATTTTCAGGAACCTATTTTTTATTTTTTTTACAATTGTTTTTAAAAACTCTTATGGTTTTAAAAAGAAAAGTAAATATTATTTTACTTTAGTTAAATTTTTGGGAATATATCTTATTTATTTGTTCTCTTTTTTAAATATATTTTTTTCTTTTTTTAAATTAATTATCTTCTTTTAATCTTTAGACTTTATTGTTTTAAAAAGAAAAATTGATATGTAAGTTCTTTTAACATTTTGAATTTTTGTATAACTCCGCTCTATTTTTAGGAATATATTTTATATATTTTTCTTTTTTAATTTAATTTTTCCTCTTCCGATTTAATTTTTATAAATTATTGTTTTAAAAAGGCAAATATATAAATTCTTTTAAATTTTTCAACTATTTTATTTTTGATTCAATTTTTACATTTTATTGTTTAAACATAAAACATTTTTTTTTATTTTCGCTTAGTTTTTAGAAGTTGATAAATTTTTCTCTTTTTAGCTAAATTTATGATTTTTTAATTAAGCATATTTTTTATTTTTAAATTTTATTATTTAAAAAGAAATATATTATTTTAAAAAGAAAAATATTTTTTTAATATCATTTCATTTTTTGGAACTTATTTTATATATTTAAAAAAAATTTATTTTAATTTGTTGTAGTTTTAAAAAGAAAAATATATATTCATTTAATTTAATTTAACTTTTAGAAATATATTTTATTTATTATTTATTCTTTTAATTTCTTTTTTTCCTTTTTTAGTTTAATTTTATTTTAGTTTTTATTACTTTCAAAAGAAAAAGATATATTTTTTTATTTAATTTAACTTTTAAAAAATATAAACAGAATAACGCTAAGACTTCCTCGTTAGCAGATCTTTCAATTAGTCTTTCAAAACACACCAAAGAGCTTTCAAAATAGTTTGCCAGAATCGACAATTGCCTTACGAAAGACTGTAATTTACAGTTACGGTAAGTTGAAAGACAGTTGCCATAATTGCACTGTTAAGCTTGAAATCTACACCCAGCTTGTCTGGTGCTGTGTCTTCCGGCACTCACGCCGAGGCTTGAAAAGCGCTAATTGCCTAAACAGTTTGAAGTGGGATTCTGACTTTATGATATCTGATCGCTACCAATGTCTTCGGATAGATATACATACCTTGTATGTATGTATTGTTCTGCTCATAAACCAACTTTGGAAATTTCTTTTCGAAAGTAACTTTTTCTGCCGATTTTGGTAGCAAATAAAAACTTATTCTGGCAATACTGCTAGCGATAAGTTTCCTTGCGAATTGCTGCAATGCGACGGTGTGGAATATTGGGGGCAGCGTTCGAGGAGGGCGTGTATGGTTAAAATGCTTATCGCTTTCGTTTTATCGCTATGCCGCGGAGCCCCCGCACCTAGCCAACCAAGTACCGCTTCAAGCGCCTTTTTGACTTTACTTTTAACCTTTTTTTTGTTGCGCGGTTGAAGTGTTGTTTTTTTCTTTCTATTGCAACTACAATTATGGCATGCTATCAAAATTATTTTATATAACAACAACTATTAGTAGGTAATAATAATTAGTAACTAGACAAATTGTATGCACACGTCCTTTTCATGTCTTAATTTACATATGTATGTACATATGTATGCCCACATACGAGTACACACAGATGGGTAGATAAGCACAAAGTAAATTTGTTGATTTTCGCAAAACAAAATTCTAACTCTTAGCCACTCTATAGCCAATGCTGCAATAAGTAGGGAAGCGTTATTCCACCATTTGTGATAGTATACTTCCCGCTGATATGAAGTAGAACCCAGCCAGCGGATAAACGTAAATTTTGCCGACAGTGCAGTCTAGTACAATTATCCGTATCCGGAAGCGAATAGAAAACGACTACAGTTATCATTCATTTTCGTGTTCGAAACGTTCGAAAAAGATGATGTTATTTGAAGGCAATAATTGTCTTTTATTTGTTCAAGCTAAACATTTGAAAGCATCCGTGCGTAGTCGGCAATAGCTGAGCGTGCAGACGAGCCGGGCCGGCACAAATTCCGTCAGGCGCTTCCTTAATTGTATTTTATTTGTTTTTTTTTTTTTTAATCACGAAAAAGTATCCGTGAACTGCAAAAGAAAAGCGTATTGAACGAAAAATTCAATCAGACAAATTTCAGAAAAAAACAACCGAAAAAGTATCCGTTTCACAAACAATTTTCGGTACTTATGTGTACATAGATTTCTACCGCACACTTAAGTGGGAAAACGGATCGTCAAAGTATCCGAAAATGGAATAGGCAAACGGACAAAAATCCGCACTTCATCCACTTTTTTACTTTTTTGGATCGATTTTCGGATTTTTTGCTGGCTGGGAAATCTCGCTGAGTGTATGTATGTACATGTATTGATCTATAGTATATATTTAAAATTAATCACATCAAACTTTAACCCTTTATAGAAAAAAGTATATTTTTTTTAGATAGTCAAGTAATTTTTTCCTTCAAAACTAGCCGATGCTCAGATGGCTGTCATTTCCGAAGTATTAAAATATTATTAAGCTTGTTTACTAAACTGATTTGGAATTTCTAAACAGGTGGCAATCTTCGACAAAATTATTTCCGAAATAAACCCTTCTAAATTCCGCTTGTTTGACACCAGTATTAAAAAATTTTATTAAGCTTGGTAATTAAATTGATTTTGCATTTCTAGACAGGTGGCAACCTTCCTCAAAATTATTTCCGCAAAAAACCTTTGTTAAACCTCTCTCAATTGACACCCATATTTTATTAAACTTGTTGTGTTGTTGTTAAACTGATTTCATCAAATATATTTTAGAAATGAAGCTTACCTAAACCTCTTTCGTTTGACAGCCATGTTAAAATATTTAATTCAACTTGTTAAATAAATTGATATCGAATTTTCAAATACCTAGCAACCTTCTTAAGCTTACGTACCTTTCTTTGATTTGATTCCCATATAAAATATTTCGTTTAACTTGTTGATTGAAAGATTTTGCGCACTGCAACAGGTGGCAACCTTCTTAAAAATTATTTTTAAGCCGTCTCTTCTAATGCCCATATTAGAACATCTGATTTAACTTGTTAATCAAATTGACACTATCTTTTTGAGTAGGTAGCAACGCTCTTCAAACATGTTTTCAAAATAATCGTTTATTTTTGATTTTTAAAAGGGTGGCAAACCCCTTGAAGAAATATATTTTATGGTAAATGAAATTATTTAAAAAAAATAAATGTCAGAGAATATTCTTTTTGGTAATAATAAAGATTCCGACGTCCAGTTCGGTTTACATACAATTTAAAAAAAAATGTGTAGAAGAGGTACTGGATGAGATCACAAAGCACAAACGCCTTTTGTTAAGCTCTGACCATTAAAGGGTTAAAATCGTATTCAATCACAATATTTTTCAAAACAATATCTATCACCCATTCAATAATTCTACTTCCCCTTTCGTGATTATACCCATCGGAATTTCAAAAATTCGAGCAAAACACTCCAAATCTATCAGTTGCAACAACAACAACAACATGTATGTATGTATGTATATGTACATGAACGAGTGTGTAACTAGAAAATATTTCCAACTTGTTTATACATATTTTTGATGTTAAATTTCACATTTACATGTTGCCCCGTTAGTTGTTGGTAAGCGATTCAGTGGTTTTCTCACTGTCAGCCACAAAATAAATATACATACATGTACTGAATATGTAAACAATAACAGATTGTTGTTCGGCATATTGTAAATCCTCCATAGCCACTCCATAATCGTGACACTCGACACCTTTCAAGGCGCACTTCACACGCTCTGCGAAATTTGTAGTTGTAGTTCGTAGTAAAATGTAAAAAATTCCATTCTCTGTTTTACTCGATTTTCAGTCACTGTCACTAAGTGCAATACACTGGATGTTGGCAGCAGCAGCGCCTCTGTGTTAATGCTCTAATTGGCAGGTGATAAATTATTTTACAGCACGATATGTACATAGAACGTACGGCAAAATGTGAGATTATCGCATTCACACCGCACATTCATACATACTACATTTATGAGCCATCTACTTACTCACTCTTGCTTATGCATATCTTTTTACAAATTGGCTTGCATGTAAACGTGTTGATATATTAATTAATAAGTAGCGGTGAATAATTGTTTTGATCTCTCTGTTAGGTTGGTAATAGCAAAAGTAAAGCAATTAGAGCAAAAAAAAAAGATTATTTTGATGACAAAACGAAAGCCTAAGCGTTTTACATTGGGTTAGTCTATATGGATCTAAGATTTACAGCATCTGGCGGACAGACATACATACACATACTTCATACAAAAGCAAATTTCCTACCATTAGAAATCGTTGGTTATGAAAACTATTATGTCACCGTATAAATTTGCACCAGGTCCTTATATAGCAGAACTTGCTTTAGGCAAGGTTGGATTAAAGTGGCTGCCAGGGAGTCTGTGAAACCGAATAGTTTACGTATCCTCTATTTAGCTATGGTGGTTAAACCCTAGAAGAATTTGGAACCAATGAACCTTCTTCTTCTACAGAGTTTGGGGCGTTCGCATAACAGGTGCCGCAAGTTTTCTGGCTCTTCTTTATTTCTGCAACTACTGCAGAGGTCATTATGGGAAATCCCTTAACTCTCTGCATGCCTTCCTATGCCATCATGGCCCGTTAGCAGGCCCATGGCTGTGACTAAGTCCTTTAAGTCCAGCATGAAGAAACCTTTCGACCGTTTGTCGTTCCATTAGTCCATCCACCACTTTCTAGTTTAAAAGATAGATCCTTTGGAATGTTCTAATGAGCTTTCTGATAGCTAGTGGCATGCCTAAACCCTTCCAGGAATGCCTTCTCAATGCCTGCTGTGTTCCGGTGCCCCGGCACTAATTTGCAATTTCCACTGCCACCTCGTTTGGGGATCGGCGGCAGTGCGCTATGGTTTTCGAATTACATGTGACTGAGTCAAGTGCTTTGAGTGCCGCTTGACTGTCTAAGTAGATAGAGATATTGTGTCCCAGACCCGACTGTGCTGAGAGAACTCCACCTTCTACCTCTTTGGGTAGAGTTTTATCCAACAGTCATATGAGGGTTAAAATTCAATTCAAGAAATTTGGGCATACACCAGATGGAAATAGGACGCTTACGTTATTTTGGCGGTTAGGGCTCGATATTATGTTTATATATCAAGCTACCAAATGTCAATGAAATGTTTAGGGAAACTTTTCGAGTTGATTATTTGTCATCTTTCGTTATTTCCTAATCTCAAAATTTCTGGATAAAACCGGTTGTTGTTATGTTTGTCTACTTGATAAGTACATACCTTATATGCAAATCGTCGATGTTTTTGCAAAACCGCCCATCGACCAGTTGCAAAACCGCCTAAATCGCGATTGTGCCAAAAATGAGATTTGGTAACCCTGAACTCCAGGCATCGAGATTTATGCTCAAAAATCATAAATTCATTGTTAAGTTATTAAAACAATTCAAGGCAATGCCTTCAAAGAATGCCCGTTTTTTCGCTCTCCTGTAAAACTTGAGTGCCGTAAGATAGGCGGTTTTGCAAAAACATCGACGATATGTATATATTTTAGATAGCCAGATGTATCTCCAATCTTAAATCTAAAATGCTTTGCTCACTTACCTACTTTTAAGGAAAATACGAAACAACAAAAACAAATTTGTAGTTAGTTGATTATGACCAAAGTGCAGGTGTTCCACAAAGTGTGGGCTAGAAAATGCATATACTGGATGACCATGCACATCTGACCCAAGATATGCCTTCAAAGCTTTAATTCAATACTGCTTTCTATGCTCAGCTAATTTAGATTCTGATACACGTAGTTTCAACGCCTAGTAATTAACAACACATCGTGTTTCTGTCACACGGTACAAGAAAAAGGTGCGGTATGAATACTAACGCACGAATGCCGAATTTCCATTAAGCATTAAAATTAAAAAAAAATAGCTGCGTTCTTTAAAAATACCATGTATTTATAACCGCACTTTATAACTATTTGTATTCACCAAAAAAAAAATATTTGATATTCAAATCCCAGTAGAAATCGGACATTCGAAACAAATTGCAAAGGTTGCGTATACGCTCAGTCGAACTTTTTTGTACGAATAACTATTGGCAAAATGAGTATCCTCTGTGCTCTCAAGTTAATTTTCTTGGGTTTTTATTGATATGTACGAATTAGAAAACTGAAATTTTTGAAAGAGAGGGTAACTACCGCTGGTTTTTAAAATAATTTTTTAACTCACTTCAACTCAAGTTTTTACATTCCTAGCTATGATTTCTCATTTATAGGGGGTTTCACGGTTTTGTAGCTAAAATATTTACTACTTTAGGAAATCCTTGGAGTCACAGACCTTCAAATGCGAGTAAAGTCCCGCACTTGCTTGCGGTTTATTGATAAAAAGGCACACTTATGTGTATAGCTATACAAACAGTGGCGAAAATATAAATAGAGAAATGACATTTTAGCATTCCTTGGCTATTTCGCTTTCGTTTATTTAATGTCTACTATTTTTTTGTGAAAGTGTAGTTTATTATCTAACAAAAACCATGTAAGTCAAAATTTAAAAAAAAACTTCAAAATTTGCTAGGACTAAACCTTGATTTTTGGAAATTTTTTTCGTGGAAGGTGTTGCTCATTTTCTCCATCCAAAAAAAAATTGGAGCTTACTTTGTATGGAAATAAATGCGCGAACAAAAAACTCTCAAAAATCAACAGCAAATCCTAGCTACTTCAAACTTGCATTTTGTTATAAAATAAAATTAGCTACAAAACTGCATGCTCAAAAAAAAAAAACCTTTCTAAAAAATCTGGTAAAAAAATCCAAAATTTCTATATAATCTATATAAATATTTTTACGCTAACATAATTTTTTTCCACCTTCGTTTGGCGATTCTATCGAACAGGTTTCAAAACCAACACAAAAGAACACCAATAAAATTTATTGAAATTATTCGATAGGAATCGAAATAAATTCAGTCGAAAAATATTTAATTATCGAAAGTTATCAAGTTACCTAAACGTATCGAATTATCGAAGTTTACGGTTATCGAAATTTATCGAGTTACCCATTTTTATGGAGTTATCGCAACGCATCGAATTATTCAAATTAATCAATGTTTATAGAGTTGTCGAAATTTATAGGCACAGAAACTTAAAAATTTATTGGGATTATCGAAATTTTGTTAGGTTAATGAAATTTATCAAATTCTCGAAATATATGTAGCACATTGAATCATCATCATTTGCAGAGTTAACGAAATTTATCGACTTATCGTAATGCAGCGAACCCTGTCAACTTATCGAGCTATTGATATTTATTGATTTACTGAAATTTGTCTATTTATCGAAACGAAGCTTTTCGAATTTTCAGAATATATCGAGTCATCGAAATTTCCAGGTTATATAAGCTTATCCGGTTATCACCGCTTATCGAATTTTATCCTTTTACCAGAGTCTAACGAGTTATCGAAATTTTTCAATAGCTTTCGAAATTTTGAAGCTATCAAAATTAACCGAGTTAGCGGTTTATATCGAGATACATACTTTTTTGAGTTATTGAAATTTATCGAGTACTCGAAAAGCACAGTTATCAAAATTTATCGAAAATAAACGAAATTAGTCGAGCTATCGAATTTTGTTGAGTTATCGGATTTCAGAGTTTTTGAAATTCGTTAAATTATCGATATGTATCAAATTATCAAAATTTATAGACAAACTGGAACGTATCGGATCAATTCCAAGTACGGACAAAGTCCTCCAAAAACTTTCAAAGTTATAAAAAAATTTTGTCACGTTTTAATTCCAAGGCAGTAGATTTTCCGGTAAGTAATTTTGTCTCCAAGGGTCTTAAAACAACTAGAAAAACGGTCGAATTTCGACAGCAACTGGTATTTCAAATTTTTATAAATCTTCTAAAAAAAAGTTTGAAATTTTGATAAACATAGTTCTTTAAAGATAGTAAGCTATATGTTCGTAAAAAATAATGAACATTTTTTAAACAAAGAAAAATAGCCAAAACTTGTTAAAATATCTATTCCCTAGTTACATTTCCGCTAGCGTATATATGGATATGGAAAAGCCATTATCTAACATTTGTATGTCTTTATAGAGTAGTTACAAAACTTTATAACAACAAAAATTGTTACATTAAAATTTTCTTCAAAACATAGGTTTTTAATAAACTCTACCATTAATTTAATGACATTGTAGTTCTCAGTGAATAATCTACCGAGTTTAGAACCAATCAAATATCGAATGGAAATTAGTTTAGACCTTTCTATATTGAGGTAACAATATGTATTTATGAAATTTCATGTCCAACATCATAACATTACATAGTTTAGTTATCACAATCACGTTGTGTACTGACATTTATTTGATTTACATTTTTATCAGCCGATCATTTACAACAAGTAGTTGTAACAGTTGAAGCATGTAAACAAGGTTTAGATATCAATGTTCAGGGCTGAGAAAGAGAGCATTTGAGGAAAATTGTGTAGTAATTCAACGAATCATTATTAAAATAATTTACTTATCTCTCTATAAGTACTGATATATATACATTAGACTGCATCACTCCCCATACAAAAAAATCGGTACTACGTTTCCATCGGAATTATAAAATTAGACCGTACCAGAAAAAAAGTTCGCCGTACACCCCTGAGTCTAAAGTATTTTTGTAGGGCAATTTTCATAAAAAAAAATTCATGTTTTTTGGTCGAGCGTTTTTGGCATTTACAATTGGATGTTAAAGTGTGTATCGATGTTTTTGTCTTGGGGAGAAAAATTTTTCCCAAAGTTCATTGACCTCAAGTACCCCATTCTACCCTAATGAACCAATCTAATGTTAGAAAATTTGATCTCTCCAATAAGCATTAAACTTTTGCTAAGGAATTATTTTTGTTATTCCAGTAGAACTATTTGACAAACAACGGCAACCCCTAGGTTCGAAAATTTTTTTTTTTCCGAAATGGTAAATAAATAAATCAAATAAATATATAACCATCAGAAAGTAATAATAAGTTCTTCATAAAAACATACTTACAGCCAATTTCACGAAAGCAATTTAAGTGAAAAATTATTATAATTTTTTTAATTTTATATGGAAATTGACAGAAAATAAAAATTTCTGGTTAAACCGGCTGTTAGTATTAGAACTGATTTGAAAACTCTTCAACTACACTTTATCGGTATTTTGTGATTTTGGAATCAAACGCAACCACTTCAATGAATCTTATCGACATTATATGATCAGTGATTACGGAATACATACCTGTGCCCGGCAATTTAAGTAACAAGTCAAGCCTTCTAAAGTCACTTAAGCTATTTTAATTGACGGACACCGATATGTATGTAGTATTGAAATTAGAAATGGAGTGAAAGTATAGTTAGCAGTTAGAATAGGTCTTTGGAAAAGCGCTCATTGGGCCATTTGCCTGCCTAAATAGATATGTTCTCCTGAAAACGCCATTTTTGAAGAAGGTAATCTCTTATTATAATTTCCTAAAAGCGGGTTCACTAATTTTGTAGATATTTCGCATGCCTTTTCAAAAAAATTTTTTGGTGAAAAAATCCGCCCGAACATAAACAGGTAGCATGCGTGGAGGTAATGATGGAAAGCCTAGCCCTAGCCTACATCCAAAACGTGTGGAAGAGAGCTGTGGTAGCTTTTGTACCCAAGGTAAAAAAAATGCACACGTTCTTCAAAATCGTATTGACTCAAAATTTCCCGTTTGCAAGACCATCAAAAAAAATTTCTAAGCACATTTAATCATACAGACAAGTATAAAAAATGGCAAATTTTTAATTAATATGCTTTTGAAGAACGCTTACGAAGTTATAACTTCTTTGTGATAACGGCGATAGAGTGGATTATTGGTAGTGAAATCGGGTCAAACATCCCAGCATTAAGCCCGCTATACTGTAGCCAACATGTTTACCGGTCAAAAATGTCGACGAAGACCGCCATGCTACCTACAGATATTTAGAGTGCTTTTGACCATATAAAAGTTCTCTACTGTGCTTTCATTCACATAGAAAAAGCTTTCCACACCCCCTCACCCACCTATCCGTAGGTGGAAAGAACCGCTGCTTCATACGCACAATAATAGCAAAATCATAGGCGAGTAAGTCACTTGTCCTGAGAGCCAATGTTCAACAGAGATAAAGGCTATCTCAAGATGTCTTAGCATATGGCACCATTTCAAATCTATCGAAGCTGAGTCTTTCATTAGATGAACATCTAACAATTTCACCGATAGATCTGTCTGATTTACTTTGGCCAGGTCTCCCCTATGAGTTCTTCGGAAACTGTTTAGCAGTACAAAAACTTGTCGTTTCCCTCCTTCTTGTTAGGTTTCGAAATTCACTGTGCCTCGGGAGGGAATAAGTCAAGGTATCGTGGGAATTGCTGCAGGGCTATGTTTGCAATGAAAAAAAGCGTAATGTAAAAACGGCACTGCCATTATGGCTGGTAAAATGTAATATCATGTGGAAAATAAAGGAATACATACTTAGATTCACAAGAGCAATATGCTATGATTGCAAAAGCACTGTGCAATTAGCGTACATATGTATGTGTGTATGTATGTATGTCCGTTTTTGCTTCACTGTAGCGCCATGAAAAATGCAACAAAAAAATAAATAACGAAAGCAAACAAGCGCATGCAGACCAACCATAATGAAATCAATCAACCAATTGCTGCAATCACTGGCTATTTATTGCGACAAAATTGTTACAAATTCGCTATAAACAATGTATGTATGTACATCCATATGTGTATTAACAAGATGACAACATAAGTGATGAACATAATAGCACTAATACTTAGTACTAGAATTGAATTTTGTAACAACAAAAAAAAAAACAAGTACGAGCTCGGGCTATTGGCTATGTACTAGAGCCAGGAGTTGGTTTGAAAGGTAGATTAGAAATAAGTCAATGTGAACACAAGTGATTTTTAAGAGCAAATAGTGAAGAACACCGGCAAGTCCACAAATAAATCACCAAAAATTCCTAAATGCGCCCTAAAAGGTTCGAAAAACCGGAAAGTCACGACAAAACTTAAAGGGTGCAGAAACAACTCAAGAAATTCATGGAGAAAAGGTCGCGAAAGCTTTATGAGAATTTAATCTTTCGAAGAAAAATCTCGAAAGGTCCAGAAAGAATTCTAAAGTGTACAGAAATAATTCTGCAGTTCCTAAGTTTTCCGGAAAAACACCGAAAGTTCCTGAAAAATCACGACGAAGTTCCGAAAAATTGCGCCGGAGCACGATTAGGTCCCGAGAGGCTCGAAGGGCATAAAGAAGTACTACAAAAAAAAATACTTATGTATTCTGGAAAAAAAACATTAAAAAAGCTGATAACGTCATATTTGAAATGCAACTTTGGTTAACTCTTGCCAGCGCGTGCTATGTTGGACTGTGTAGCAAATTTAGAAGTAAATTTCTTTCTCAAAACTGTACTTTTTATACTTACTACTCTGCTAAATAATAAGTTCAAAAAATGTAACTATATTTTCATTTGATATTTAAGTGGAAACATGACTTTCATTTTACTTCAGTACAACAAATAACTTTGAATGGAAATTCCGAAGTATTTAGGTAATTAAGCTAAGACCACCTATAAGGGTGGTTTTAATGTACTACGAATATTTCATTGTGAAATTGAGAAACAGCAGGCGAAATCACGTACAAGTACTTTAAGTGACTATTTTAAATCCCTGTATAAATTAAATAGTTCAGTATAAAATATATGTATGTATGTATTTTTGAGGACCGTTACTCAAAGGGAAATAACACGTGTAATAGATATAAATTTTGGAATATATTGCGTTTGATAAGAAAAAGGAGCATTCCGTAGATAGACAAAAAAAAGGGTGCGGTCCAATTAAGGCACATTCCTATCTAAAATTCAGCAATACCTCGTTAACATTGGATTTGCTAAATAGACAGACTGGTGAATCAATGCTAAGCCATTCTTGGTAGCCGAATTAATAATTTGTGTAAAATTTAGAAACTTTACATAATTTTTTTTTGTGACTAAAAACCAAGACATACATTTTTGGTAATTTAAAAATTGCACAATTTGTTGGCTTATTTAAAACCTGCCAAAATTTGCAGGTAATTTAAAGCTAAAATTTTTATTTCCCTTAAAAACGGGAAGCATATTTTTGATAAAACGTTCAAAATTTAGTGATTTTTTGGTCATTTAACAATTTAGCACAAATTTTTGTTCAGGTAGTTATTATTATTTTTTTTTTTTATTGAAGACACGGCATAATTTTTGGTAATTTATAAACTGGACATATATTTCTGGTCATTTAAAAGTGGGAGATATTTATTATTATTTTTTTTATGGAAAACTGGTCATAATTTTTAGAGGCCTTTTTTTTGAAAAAAAGTTTTTTTGGAAGTCATGCTAGTAGTCGCTTTTCTTATAAAAAACGCTGATGTTCTAAATTTTTTTATTTTCGACATTTTCTCATTTTTCAAACATTTTCGAGAAATTGTGAATACAAATTTAGAAATTTTGATACAAATTTTTTTTTCTTTAGGAACTTTATATAAAGTATGAAGCTTATGTATATGGAATATATTATAGAATGAACTATATTTTCATAAATAACATAGATTTACAAAAAAAAGTGTGTTCGATATGCAGAAACTTTTTTTTGTAAACCTGTGTAATTAATGAAAAAAAGTGCATTAAAATAATTGTGAATATTATATTAGAACAAGGTGTACCTTAACATTTGACATTACCTGTATATGCACAAATGCAAACAAATATGTAAAGAAATTTTATTTTTTTAAACGAGTTGAAAATATTGCAATTTTCGTTAATATATATTTTTATTGATGGATGACAAAAAATGGTAAATTTATTTTATTCTGGGCCTTTCCACTTGGATATTGTGGTACACAAAATTTTGATGAAGTGGCAACCGTGGCTAAAATTAAAACGTTAATACTGAACCAAGGGGTTTCAGGGCTTGCTGATTACGCATCTGATGTCAGTTTTTAAAAATTCAGGATGGTGGTACCAATATGGCGATAAATAAAAAAAAATTATTGGATTTGTTCGAAACTCGGCACTCGGCAGTTTTTGGGGTCGCTGAATACGAATCTGTTGTAAATTTTTTTTTTAATTCCATAACGGCGATCAATTTATTAACAAAATGACGGACCTTAGAGGGCAAAATAAAAAAAAACGTTTCTCTTTTTTTATCGCAAATAACAATGACATGTAACGTTTATGAATTTAAAAAAAAAAAAAATTTCGAAACATATTTTTTTATTCAAAATACGGGAAATAATTTTGATAGTTTAAAACCTGGACATACATAAAGTTTTCGTCATTTAACACATGTCAAAATCTGTGTCTGGTCTAAGGAGAACATGCCAAGATAATCTCTAAAGAGTGGCTGATTCAAAAAGGTGGCTTTCTCTTTAGGCTATTAAAAATTTGCTCGAAAGTGTATTTTGCTGACTTAAAATATAAATGCTGCATTATGTTATCAATAAAAATACTACATACTAATTTATCATTTTCAAAGTGAAAAGGTGTACTCCAATTGAATGAGAGGTGATTTTGACGTGCACTTGCTGCGGAGAATTTGGGGTTGTTGAGTTTTATACTCAAATATAAGTAAGATAACAATGTCACGAGATTTTTGTATTCTGATTGATAAAACCGTGTTTGGCAAGTGAATCGCAATGTATGTGGCCTTATCTGGAAAAAATACAAATCCAGAGAAAATAAATATTTATGGAGAATAAGTATATGAGTCGATACATATCAAACCTGCCCAAGTCCGCCATAAGACAATTTTGGGAAATTTTGATTCTTTCTTTTCTTGCTGTCTATTTCAAATATCTTTTGCAAAACTCTAAAAATATTTACAAAAACTAATTCTATGTGACTTACTTCTAAAATTGCCTCACTCTTCTGAAAGCTTAGTGCATCTTGATGTTGTCACACAAATGGAGGAACCTACAGTTTAACGCCACCCGCGAATGGCAGATTTTTTTTTTTTTTTTTTTTTGAAGCGTTTATATGGCAATAAATGCACATGGAGTATTGCATTGATCTTGGTTGGACTAGAAATCGAGCATAAGAGATATATAATTCACAGAAACTAAATCGAAAAATGTTGAGAAATGTTTGGCGAGCACGAAAGAAAATAAAATCGACGTGTCCTAGAGTTGAGCTTAGATTCACGAAGCATTTTTGTATGTATGGTAGTTTGACCCAAATTTTTTTCCAGCCACCCCCAAGACGGAAAAATATCAAAAAAAGGGAAATTTGAAATATTTCTCGATCGAAAAAGAATATTTCTCTTCCGAAATCTTAAAAAAAGAATGATTATGCCCATTTATTTCTAAAATTTGTGTTAACTATTTTTGAAATTTTAAAATTATTTAAAGGCCCAAATAAATCGTTAAATTTCTACATTGAAACTAAAAGCGTTTGAAGAGATTTAAAATGTTTTGCCATGGGGTTGCCACATTTCTACAAAAATACAACAACGGTTATTAGCACATTTAACATACATGACTTAAGGCCTTTATATAATTTTCAGATAACTGGCAACACTATTTTTAATTTTTTTTTTTACACAAACAAAAAAATATTACAAGTCCGTTGAGCTGCACGTGTGCGATGTGGTTACGAACAGATAAGATTATCGGTTATAAAAACATAGTTAGTCAAATTTTACTGAACAACTGCATTCGATTAAGCGGATGAAATGATGAAAAAGTATCAAAGGATTTGAAAAAGTTGGTTACCAATTTTTTGTATATGTACATATGTATATACATATGTATCTATTTGAAGTTGGAACTCTACGATCTTCATTTCCCAAATTTCTCTTTGAAATTGATGTTAAATCAAAAAAAATTACTAGACTCACTCAAATAATAAAAAATTTATTTTTTAAAGAGAATACCTGGTATCACGGATCCGAACCGCTACAGTAAACTGCCGCCGCACAGTGGTTCATAACAGGAATTTACTGTTCATAATTCCCTAGAGCCTTCTTTTTTCAACCAATTTTATAAATGCAGTTTTATGAAAGCTTTTAGAATGAGCAAAAAATCGGTTGAGGCCGATTTTTTTTAATTTTTATTTCTTTTTAAAACATTGTTTAGTGCAAAGTGCAGAAAAGGTAGCTATTTTGAAGAAAATCGATTCGCCTGTTCCAGTTAAAAAATGTTACGTATTAAAAACTAATTGAAAAGCAATTTCAGGGTTTCCCCAATACAAGAAAAAAGTTTCACAAATAAAAATTTTAAATGCTATAAAAAAATTTTCACCAAAATTAAATTTTTTTTCTGTGCTTTATAAAAATTTTGGGAATGCAGTTTTACAGATCATTAAAATTTAAATTTATTAAATTTAATTATAAAGTACAAGTGGCAAATTTTTAAAAGGTGAGTAACTTATAGAGTGTGATTTTTGTATGATGACTGAGGAAGTTACTTTTCAATTGCCTACTCAGTCCAAAGTAGCAACGACGTGGGTGCCGATACGCTTATGCTCTGCCTTTTTGTGTGATAACAGGAGATACTTCGGTTTGTCCTCGTTCACCACTAGACCCATTCGCTTTGCTTCTTTAAAGAAATCACACAAAAGGAAGTCGCCTTGTCTGAAGCCTCGTTTGGTATCAAACGACTCGGAGAGGTCCTTCCCAATTCTGACAGAGCGTCATTTTACACAGCCGCATTAGTTTCGCGGGGATACCAAATTCAGACATCGCTTTCGAAAGCGGCTTTGAAATCTAAAAATAGATGGTGAGTGTCGATCCTATTCTCGCGAGTGGATTTGCCAGGTCTAAGACCACACTGATAAGGTCCATTCAGTTCGATGACGGTGGGCTTCAGTCTTTCACACAACGCACTCGTTAAGACTTTGTAATCTATGCTTAGAAGGCTGATCTCGCGGAAACTGGCGCGTATGGCGGGATCGCCTTTCTTGTGGATTGCGTTCATCTGACCATATTCTGCATAATAGTGGATGCATGCACCTTGTCAACTCCTCGCCGCAGCTTTGTTGTTTTTCAGCCGCATAATCGCTATTCGCACCTCGTAATAATCAGGCGGTGGACTCCATCGTCATCGTCTGTGGGCTTGGGTTCGTTTCACTTTTACTCAAATAAAAATATTATTTGCGGTGCAATTATTTATTTACATTTCATAGCAAAAGGTTAAATCGAATATCACGCGGGCAGAGCAGCTGGTAAAAACTAGTTATAAAATAAATATGTATGGATTTTATTCGTACACGCTTTGTATGTAGGTACATATGGACGTATGTATACGCATATCTTCTACTATAAAAATTGTTTGCTTTCTACATTCCTTAGTAATCGTAATGATAGAGTAGATAGACACGGTGACGTCGATCATTAGGAACAGTGATCAATTATATGTAGGGCATTTGGTGATTTGAGTAGTACTGCCAAATGCGGAGTGATTGCAGTGATGTTAGAATCATACACATATGTACATACATACATACATACACACCGATAAAATATGCGAAAAAATTTCATATATGTGCGATGCCATTTTCCAAGACATTCCATAATCTGACGCAAAAAGTTTTTGTTTATTAAAATTTCCAAAACACTTGAATAATTTTGCGATCAACATTAAAATCATGCGAGTAAATAATGCCTTGTAAATTATGACGTCATAAACTTTCGAGTACCTTGTTAAACATATGTAGTACAAGTGAACTTGATGTTTATGTAAGTATGTATGTATATATCAATATGTTGAATGTTATCGTTTAAGTGTATGTATTTAGTAAGGAAAGATTTGCAAAGTACGTAAAGTTGTTTCAAAAATCAAGTACTCTATTGTTTGTATGTGAACGATATCACTCAGGAAGTGATGGTGCAAGTATGATCGCGTGAATCTTCGCCTCGAAAGCGACTATAAAAGCTCCTTCACTTTATATTTTTGTACGAATATTTTTGCACGTGCATCTGCATTTTTATTTATTTTTTTTTTCAAATAATTTCACACCCACTTCTTATATCTTTCATGAACATGAAATTGTATCATAACCTTGATCGGATGCTGGTAAGTACCATTAGAAGCAGAGATAGCCCCATAAAAAGGTAGATCGTAATGATCAGAATGACGAGCAAACCACTGGAAATTCTTATTATCTGCCGTTGAACTGCTTAAAATGTTAATGAGCTCAATGCACAGAGGGCCAGAAGAAGGGATCGAACATAAGAGTTATTGCTGAAAACTGTCATGGAAAATTTTTCTATGAAGGAAATGTTCTACATCTAAGTGATACATAGCAATAAATTTTTTTTCACCGAGACTCAAATATGAAAATAAATTTTTATTTGCGATTTTTCTGCAAAATTAAAAAATAACAATTATTTTTGATATTTTGGATTATAAATCCAAAATAACAATTATTTTTGATTTTTTGTATTATATATCTGTAGTAGAAATTGTAGTAGAATGTTGCTATAAGTATGACCTAGATTTATACCTTACATATTCATTGTCTTCCAAAAATTGAACTGCGGATTTCTTGTCAGGACAAGCTGCAACACGATGCTCGAGGCTTCCACACGCAAAACAGGCACCCATTTCTCGCTTCGGCTTTTTGCATTCTGCGGCGAAATGTCCTAAAGAATTGCAGTTGTAGCAGCGAATTACCATCGTTCCTTTCTGCACCTTCGCGTTTGTAGACGTAGAGACTGCTTTAGCTGAGGTCACGCTCTTCTTTAGTTGTATTTTCGAAAATGCTTGCACCAGGCTGGCTGTAGACAAATAGCACTGCATGTGTGCTTGTGTTCTAAGCTGTTCATCCGGGATACCCTCAATAATGCAGCCAACAAGTTCGTCCTCCTCAATTGATATCTTCTTTGCCATCGCGGTTTTTTCTTTAAAATAATCAAGGAATGATTTACTGTGGATCCATTTACGCATTTCGAACTTGCGCCGAAGAATCATTTTATTTTCTTTGACTTCGAAGAACTCCGCCAGCTGCTTAAGTAACTCTGCAACATGTTCGGTAACCAAATTCGGTTTTGATTGCAGCCATTGTCGGGATTTGCCCTTTAATTTGTTCATCAAAAGCACTCGTTGCAAATTTTCATCCAACACATAAAGCGATGTTAAATTTTTAAACTGTTCAACCCAAACTTCAAAATCAGCTTCGTCATTAAATTCCGGCAAAAACTCTTTAACCACATCGAATGGCAACTCTGTAGCAGCGGCGTCAGTTTCGCATATCTGTGTTCGCATTTTGGTTAGCAACAACTCATTTTGGTGCGTTAGAATTTCGCATTGATTCTTTAGTTTACTTAGCTCTGCTTTGAGTGTGCGTATGTCATCATGTCCGAGCGAAGCCTCACCAACACCAGCTTCTTCGGCAGCCATCGGGCAATTTCCACGTGTCGCTTGGGGAACTTCGTTTAAACGCTTAACAAGGTCCATCTTCGTTCCGCTTGTCTTAAGACTCAAACGCTGCAGCCACTCTTTCAGTTGTGTTGTTGTGTATGTTTCCACCGCAATGGTGTCCTCCATCTTGCACGCTGACTTAAATTTTGTTACACGTAAATAGTTAGTTATTTTTCTCTTTGTGTCCGTGAGCGCTATAAACTTTTTAATTTCGTCGCAACCTTAGCAGGTATTATGCAGTCCAAATGTTTGTACGAGGGCGCAAAACACTAAAAAAAAATTGGGATATCAATCCTACTTCTGGCGACTGTAGCAGGCAATAAAAAGAGGCCGATCACCAAAACGCACAAGTTCACTCGCTCGATGCTATTTAACGAATGTCTTTATTTCGTTTTTCTTGTCTCTACCCAGACGCTTTCCATATACAGAGTTGTATATATATTTCTTAAATCTAGGTCATTTGCATTTACATGGTTGTATTCTC